>NC_070608.1:41767500-41925000 GCF_027172205.1 Podarcis raffonei
TTCCCCCTTCACAGGGACTCCCTAAACCTCCAGAGACAATGCTTGCTGCTGCTGCAACTGCTGCTGCAGCAGCTGCCTCCCTCTGAGCTCTAGCTTGTTGGGCTCTTGCTTTGATGTCTGCAAGGGTTCGAGCCCCTGTGTTCCTCCCACTGCTGGCTGATGTACTTGTAGAAGCCCTTGGTTCTGGTTTGGAAGCAGGCTGGCTCTTGATGATAAAAGGGGGGCCTATTTTGGAAAGCTGGATCTAAAAGGAAACAATAAAAAAAAAGAACTGTCATACATACATTTAATACTGTAGGAATGGATGACAAATTAATTTTGTCTTTATTTTAAAGTGAAGCAGACCAATTTGCCAGACCTGGATGTATAAATCCCAGATGACTGGGAACTATCTGCTTCTCCAATTTTTTTTGATGAAGTTTTGGTCCGATAAATGGGTACAAAGATGTGTGTTTTGCAGGGAAAATGCATACAAGAACGCATATTTGTGGGGAAATGTAAACTTTTAGTGCTTTAAAAAAAGCCACCAAAAATGGGACCAAACACACGTATGAAACTGAGCACAAAACTGACACAGATTTGTTAGTCTAGTCTAGTCTAGGGTGGGTGCAGGGACCTCAATCTACATACAGTGTACCAGACCATTAAAATGTTGCTGGAATCACTGTTCCTCTGTGTGCTGGTTACTTTTTTTTTTATCTTCAACTTTAAATATAAACTTATAGAAGAAAGAATTCACTAGCTGGAATTGTTCTATTGAATTACCTAAAATTAGGGTAGCCATATTTCAAAAAGTGAAAATCCAGACACAAAAGTTTTTGAGATTTTTTGGGGGGCGGGCAAGTTGTTGAGCTTTTGCCATATGTCTGGATTTTCCAGGACATCTTGCTAATTTCCACCTACACACTGCTTTCAACCACAGTATTCCAAGGATGTCCAGGGATGTATGGCAACCCTACCTAAAATCCCAGTATACGCGCAGAAACCTTTATCTGTCAATTTTGTTTCATTAAATGTTCCCCTATCAGTTTACCTTAAGAGGTGGGACTCTGGGCTCTTCTCTGGGTGGTGCTTCCCTCTCAGATGAACTTGCTGATGTATTACGATGTACCTGGTCATCTTCAATTCTCGCTCGCTTCTCTTTGCAGATACCAAAACCATGGTGTTCAGCAGTCTTCCTCTTTGGAATCTCCAGGTCCCTATTTTCACCTCTTACTTCAGGCGACTTTGTAGGCTCTGATGACTTTGTTGAATAAGAACTTTCAAACCGACTCTGTGCAGCCCCTTGAAGTTTGTGAGACTTACTTCTACCCACTTCCGAGAACAACTTTTCTGATGAGGATGAGGTATATATTTTATCATGTGATTTAGATGGAAGAGATTCAGTATTTTTGCATCCTGCTGTTTCTGTTAGAACAGAAACTTCTAGCTGAGAGACAGTACTTTTCTTTTCAGTTCTTTGTAGAGCACCATGATTTCTAATTTTTATCACTTCTGGAGAAGAGTGTTCTGCCACAGAAGAAATGAAAGATTTTTCTATTTCGGTATGTGATCTACATGGTTGGTTAGTAATGTTTCTAGACTGGGACTCTTCCACTGTTGAAGCCTCAGGTGTGACAGCTTTCATGGCTTCAGGTACACCTTGGATCTGTTTCTGCTGTGAAGCAAAGTCATCTTCTTGAGAATTATTAGCAATGGTAGACACTTCTTCTTTCAGTGGTGACAGGGATTCTTCAGATGAACATGGTGATTTTCTCTGCTGACTAAATCTTTCACTCATTGGCGAATCTGAAAGCGGAGATGTTTCCAAAGGTAACAACAGACTATTCGAATGAGAAGTTTCAGAAGCTAGAAGGACAGAAGACACTGAGGAGGTTTCAGATGTTAAGGGCACATCAGACATTGGTGAGGTTTCTGATGGTAAAGGTAAATTGGAAACTGGTGATGGCTCTGAAGTCAGAGGCAAATTCGACATCAGAGATGCTTCTGAGGTTACAGGTGAGGCAGGCATGGGAGATATTTCAGATATTAAAGATGTATTTAGATGATCATCAATAGGTTTTTGTTGACTATCAGCTTCAGTGTTTTCAGTGCAAGAAATGTCAGATGAGCATGCTGTTTCAAGAGATACTGGTGTGCAAGGTTCCTCTGAAGTTGACTGTGTGTCACCTCCAGGAGATGCAATACTGACACATGGTTCCTCTGGACTTTCAGAAGAAAATGAATTTTCAGAAATACAAGCATTTTCAGAAGACTGTTCATCAGGGTCACTTTGCAGCTCCATATGTACAGCAACACTTCCACCAGTGAATAAGGAACCATTAAGGACAGGGGAATATTTTCCATGAGGACTTAGCTCTTTTGCACATTCCAGATCCTTTTCTTCCATATTACTGAGAGAGTTTGCAGACGAAGCGGACTGGGAAGGTGATAAACTGTTTTCCAGCTGATCGGTCATGACTGACATTTCTTCCTGGGGGTGTTCCAATCTCTCCTCCACCTTAATTTCAACTTGACACAATGTACTTACTACATCAGAGTTCCCTGAAAGTGGCAAAGTTTCTGTTTCTTCATTTGTACCAACTGGGCTGACTAGTTGCTCGGAATTCACATGTTCTGCTTTATGGCTCTCCTCTTGACACTCGCAGATACTTGTCTCAACCTCCTCAGCAATTTCCTCTTGAATAACAGATTCTTCAGGTATCAAAATGCCTTCTGCTTCAGCTATTAGATCCTTGGAGGGAACATGTTCCATGTTGCAAAGGGAATGGCAAAAATCTCTTTCTGGCAATAGTGGCAGCTGGTTGCTTTTCTCCTCATGATCATCAAACGCTGACTCTCTTGAAGGACCAGGCAATTCTGAAGACCCACAGAGGGAAGGCTCTTCATTACTGCTTTGTACAGATGTGAGCTTCACAGATTCCTCTATTGACATTCCCAGCCTAGTCAGAAATCACATAGTTAATTATGCAATCATCACATTTCAGAGAAAGCATTAATTTCAATCCATGCTACAAAAGCACAATCTCTAGATGACAACCTGAGATCCTCATCTACAACAAGTACATTTGACTCATAAAACTACAGAACTGCACCAACCAGGAGGAGGAAACAGGTCATTAGCAAGCAATCACCAGCATTTCCGTTGGTGGATATCCGATTAACGGGCTGCCTCCTTTTCATTCTAGTTGGTTAGAGATGTGCAGGAGCAGGCTTCCCACTGAACACTAGTGCGGCTCACTGCTCTGTTACATCTCTGATCAACCAGAACAAAAAGAAAGTGGGGCATGGCTGGATATCCAGCTATGGAAATGCTGGGGCTTGCTTGCTGCTGCTGAACGCCACCACAACGATCACTACCTCCTGGTTGGCTATGGACCACTTTTTGTTTTCACTCTGGTTGGCTGCAGCAGCATCTCATTGGGCAGTTTCGATAAGAAAAGATGAAAGAAGGTGGCCTCACTGCTCTCTGCCCTGGAGAGACAACAGTCTGATGGATTAGAAAATAATTTAAAACTAAACCAGAGCACTGTTGAGTTCATGGCAACTTTTGAAAAAAATATGCATGGCAATGTTTAAACTTGCGTCAAACATGTGGTATGAGTGTTAAACGCCAGGGCGTGATATGTGAATTAAAGTACAAAAGGGGTACATGAGTGGGAGATGCTGATAGCAGAAGTGAGCAAAGCTGGCAGAATAGCAGTGAGGGCAAAGAGACTGTGGGGAGAAAAACTAATGGGGAACGCCAGCAGGTCAGCCTCCTGCCCCCTCTATGCTTTAAACTGCATGCTCATCCCAACTCTAAATATAATTGGAGCAGACCTGCATTTCAGGAAACTGCTGACATACTGCAATAATTTTATCCACTATTTGCAATACCAGAGCTGCTGTCAGTACCATAAATTATCTACAATTACACTTCTCTCTTCACATTTATCTCCAACAACCTGCCTTGAAATATAGAAATGACATTGTCCCTGCTCGTAAATTTACAGTTCAGATAAAGCAGATGGTTTGATAAATGATTAGTGGGGGACAGAAGTTCGGAGGGGATCGCTGGCATAGTGAGAAGCATAGGCAGAAAAAGTTGCAATGGTCCATGCAAGTCTTTTCTAGATAAGTGGGTTTTGAGGGAAAGAAATGGCAGGAGATGGGCAAAAAACACGTCACAATCTAATAATAATGCGAGGCTAAAACCATTGCCACAATTAACGAGGCAGTTTATTTTTAAACCAAATAACTGATCTATGTGAAAGAAATACATGTTAATGTATATATTAATATATTAATGTAAATCTCAGGCCAATTCTTTGTTTAATGATTTTTTTTTTTACTTTGCTACTTACTTTTCCCCATAAAATCTTTCAAAGAACTTCTCTTTCCAGTGCTCTGTTTTCTTCTCCTTTTCAATCTCCTGTCTGATGCGCAGCTGCATTTCAGGAGTAAATTCTCCTAAAAGATACAAAGAGTGGGGTTTTGAATATGGGTCCCCAAATATTTGAATAAAAGTTCCTAAGGATTTTTTACAAGGGTACAGTTGGGATTTGAGTGGGGGTCTCTGCAGAAGCGCCATTGAACAGACGATGTGCAAACATTGCTTGGACATTTGTGTTGTAAGATTTCATAGATGGGACAAGTTCCAGAGATTCCAGTGCACATGTCCAAGCAGTTTCACACATGCACCACAGCTTTCTCAATATCCTCATCCAGCTGCTGTTCCTTGTACTATATTGGATGCTGCTCCAGAAGGTCCCCCAACCTTTGGGAGCAGCTTTTCAGGTGGCATGGATGGCTGCAGTAAAGGGGGGGGGGAAACACCAGGTCTCATAGAATCATAGAGTTGGAAGGTACCCTGAGGGTCATCTAGTTCAACCCCTGCAGTGCAGGAATCTCATAAGAGATGGCCATCCAACGCTCTGCTTTAAAACCTCCGAGGAAGGGGTGTCTACCACCTTTCGTGGGAGTCTGTTCCACTGTTGAACAGCTCTTACTATCAGAAAGCTCTTCCTGATGCTTAGTCTGAATCTCCTTTCTTGTAACTTGAATCCATTGGTTCGGGTCCTAGCCTCTGGAGCAGAAATGAATTAAATCTTCATTTGTTCAAATTTCAGCAAAATTAAACTGAGAGAAACCAACAATAATATTTTATTTGCAGCACTACCTTTGGCATTCCTGAAATATCATTGGCTGATTTAGTCACATGCATTTAGGTTTCCAAAGTTGACACTGATGAAAATGCTTGTTCGTATTTTTGAAAAGGCTGCCCAAGTGACCTCCCCTACTCAGGTGCAATAAACAGATGTGCTTAAATCAATTTGAAGATGAACCAGAGTGTATAATTTTTAAGTCCTGTCACTTTACATTTTATCTTACAAATGTATTTTGAGTGTGTGTATTCTTGGCCATGACACAAGAAGGCATCTCTTCTGGGAGGGAAAATCACTATTTTGTTAAATCTAATAACAAATAGAAAATTACCTTCTGCCAATCGTTGTTTCCACCCTTGTGCTGCATATGCAAAGAATTCATTATTTAGAGCGGAACTACTGAGGCGCAAAACTCCATCACTTCCCATCTAGAAAATAAGCCGGTGGTAGCAGAAGACACTGTCAGATATTGCTTCAACTAAGAGTACATAAGATTAGAGCTCCAATTACGTGAAACAGGGAAGGATAGAAAGTGGGAATAACAAGAGGGATAATCTAATATTTAAATAGCATTTTCATTATAGTCATCATATTAAATGCAAGTGGCCTAACCCAGCATCTGTGTGCCTACATTAAGGATGATCAAGTACTTCTGATTCTAACAGCATAATCTGATGCATGTTTATTCAGAAGGAAGACGCATTGTAATCCGTACAATCTAATTCAGGTTCTGATCCAGCACATATTTTCATGACAGTAGGTAGGCTGAAACAAAAACTGTGGTGAAAAATAATTTTAGCAGTATCAGAAGTTAATATGGTGTGAACTGTTTGTTTGTTTGTGTGTGTGTGTGTGTATATATATATATATATATATATATATATATATATATATATACACACACACACAAATAATGATGTGTAACAGCAATTGTTACTTAACTATAGCATTTTCTGTGAAGCTTTTTATTTAACAAACAGCAACCAATCGTGAGACCAACACTTTAGAAATCTTATATAAGAAACCTTAAAAGAAAAATTAATTCACAAAATTGCTTAGGGTAGAAATTCTAAGCCAGAAAAGCAACACAGTACTAGGAACATACTACTGCTCTCTGTGCCCCTGCTTGATCAACTTTCCAATGAAGATCCTGAGATGCACAGAGAAATCAAGGAGAGATCTTAAGTGTAATGTGACTTTCAGAAAGTGAGTCATGGAAAGGAGGCAAAAACTGATGGGACTTAGAATAGTTAATCTTGGAACTAATGAGAAGAAAGGAAATGCTTGATGTATTTATTAATCACATATTCCCAGGATACATTGTTGAATTTCTTGGGAATAGTAACCACAATGTCATCAAGAAAGTGGCAGATCTGTCCCCTAGCTACCAAGCCTTGGTATTCACCAATCTCTCTTCTTATACTGAAGGGGCACTGAGAGCCATCTCACCATGATAACAACTGTTCAGTTGGTCTGAACAGGACTGAAAAGAACAATATGGACTCCAGCAAATGAGGGAATCCTTTAGTAGGGACATCTGCAATGTGGAGATGCCCATTTTAAAAGGCATACCAAATCAAGTTTCTCACTTTCCATTTCCAGCCATGCTTAGTCTGTCAAGATTTGTTCTAAGAGAAGAATTGTAGAAGGATAAACCAAATTACATCCAATTAAAATCCGTTCTACAAAATTTCTACAAAGAATAAAAAACCTGTGAGATCAAAGAGATGCCTTAGAGGGGGGTTTCCCCAACTTAGGTCTCCAGCTGTTGTTGGACTACAACTCCCATCATCCCTAGCTAGCAGGACCAGTGGCCAGGGATGATAGGAATTATAGTCCAAAAACATCTGGAGACCTAAGTTGGGGAAACCCTGCCCTAGAGGATGCATTTCTACTTGGAATGAAATAGTGTGAAAAAGAGAAAAACTTAAATTCTTAATGTTAAAGTAGGTGTTTTACTTCAACAGTCCACGGCCATAGAGATGGCACAATTAACCACTAAAGCTAAATTAGTCTTTGGGGAAACATGCTAATAAAGCACTTTTAAAATACACTATTAATTTTTATGGCGTTCAAGAAATGCTGTCCAACAAAGGCAATGCTTTAATGAGCCAGAACAACAAATGTTTTTGAAATGCATTTTATTATTATTATTATTCTGTTGGGCTTGGAATTCTGGTTTTGTCTGATTAAGCACAATGGAGATGTTAATTCCCAAACTTAAGCAATTATTTTACAAAGAATTCACACCAGAAACATTTTAGCTATTGTTTCTATTCTACTTAACGGGGGGAAACATTTGTCATAGCCCAGTGGCTATTTTCACAAGCCATGAAAATGTCAAACATTAGTAAATAGAACAGCACCTGGTCAGTTAATTTCCTACTGATGCCTAAATTAACTCTTGTTGCCAGAGACCACTGCAACACCAGCATGTTACAGAATTTGGCAACCTTCTATATAATTTCTACTAAAATCCTAATGCTCTTCAGAAAGGATGTATCATTATTTTATAGGTGTTCGGGCTCTTCTACATGGCTGATATATTAAGAAAAACTCAACCATCTAAATCCATTATTGTTCTCTCCCTTCACCCTGACCAGTATTGCTGTTGCTCTTATATAAAAGCTACTATTCAAGCATCCTACATAATTAATATTTAGATGGTATATTTCTCAAATAAAAGATTTTGTTAATACAGGCAGTGATTCTAGTATTAACACAGGCTGTAATAAATTATATATGGTTTTATTATACTGTTTCACAATGGTAAAGCTTGAGTTTCAGCACACTAAAAGCTTACCTCAGTAAGTTAGCAATATATTATTTAATATGGATTCTTCATTTTTAATAGAAAGCATTAAACTTCTGTTTCATTTTTACATTTTTAAAGGAGTATGCCATAAAGAGAAATTTAGATAATTTCCTGAAGATATTTGAAAGGGGAGGGTTGTCACTAAATACATTTAATGTCAGAAATATAGACAAAACATTGGTTGACAGATTTTCAGTTTGCAATGCATATAATAGTACATACAAATTAAAAGCATGTGTACTATTAAGATATAAGGGTATAGCTTGTAAAACAATGCTGAGCAATTATCGTGCCTTGGCTTCAGAATTTGGACAAACCTCTTGGGAGCCAATTTATCAGATGTGCGAGATGTGAGCTCTCAATGTCATACAGAAGTGTGGCCGTTACAAAATTTAATTCAGTGTATCCACATCAGAAAGAGAAAAGAAAGGATATGGAATAGCTCTACCATATTTTTGTAAAACAAACTATTTGGCTCATGTTACATCCCTTTTCTGCCTGCCTATCGTTTCATCTTGAGGATTCAAACAAATTAAAAGAAAAGTGTTCATAAGTGTCCAGATCAAAAAACAGTCCCATATAGCATGTGATCTAGAAAACCCAGAAAAGGTTATTATAATATGCTAACAGTTCAATTGAGCAACTTCCACAAAGATGAATTTTTTCAATGGGGTATAAGTGTAAACTTTGGGGGGGGCATCAGTGTCCAAGCTGCTCTGTAATTGCTTGATGCCAAGGCACATTTCAAAATCATGCATTGGACTGGTTCATAAATTGTCTTGAATCCTGAAGGAGGACTGTGCAGGGCCATTAAGAAGGAGGTTTGATGGCATTCATAACATTGTACTGATGAACCTTTAAGCTAGTTTTACATACCGAATGGGAAATGAGAAATGATTTTCCAAGTCAAATTAAAATCAAAAGCTGTTTTTCTTCACTGTATTAAACTGAGGATATATATCAAGTCAGATTGCAAACGTAGAAGCGTATGTCATGTACATTAAACACACCACATCTAATGTTCATCTTGCTTTGTGAGACACCTATATTGGTCACGGTACATTGGTGTGCCAATAGGAACCCTAGTACTTAATAGGGTTGGAAATGCGAAAAAAAGAGAAGGATAACAAACTATGATACAGAAGGTAAGAGGAAAGTAGGAACGCTAGACTATACAAGTACAATAAGTTGGAACCAGAGGAAATGCATTAGTCTCTCTGAAATCAACAAGATTATCTTGCTGATTGATTTCAACGAGGCCTAAAACATGACGAATTACCGTAGATCAAACTCAAGTGTAAATGTACAGAAACTAGGCCAAGTACAACAAAAGAACATTTTCCTATAGCCATACAAATATAACTACTAAAATAAACATGGTACAAGGTATAAGCATGCACTACCAATCAACCAATCAAATATTGAGATTTGGGTGCTTATAGAAGTGTTATCTCATAGTATCATAGAGTTGGTAGGGACCTTGAGGATTGTCCAGTCTAACCCCCTGCAATGCAGGAATATGCAGCTGTCCCTGCAACCTTGGTATTGTCAGCACCACACTCTAACCAACTGAGCTGCAAAGCCAGAAGCTAGTGCTGATCATCTAGTTTTTGGATCAAGAGCTGAAGATTTAAAACTGGCTTCAGAAAGAAATTGAACAGTAGAACCTAATTGTACCCTGGTAACCATCTTATGAGACGCGGATGACGCTGTGGGTTAAACCACAGAGCCTAGGACTTGCCGATCAGAAGGTCGGTGGTTCAAATCCCCGGGACGGAGTGAGCTCCCGTTGCTCGGTCCCAGCTCCTGCCAACCTAGCAGTTTGAAAGCACGTCAAAGTGCAAGTAGATAAATAGGTACTTCTCTGGCAGGAAGGTAAACGGCGTTTCCGTGTGCTGCTCTGGTTCACCAGAAGTGGCTTAGTCATGCTGGCCACATGACCTGGAAGCTGTATGCCGGCTCCCTCAGACAATAAAGCGAGATGAGCGCTGCAACCCCAGAGTCGGTCACGACTGGACCTAATGGTCAGGGGTCCCTTTACCTTTACCTAACCATCTTATGCTATCTTAGGCAGGGTAAGAGTTGGTGTGCCAGTTGTTAACCATAGGTAGCAAGCTTATAAAATGTGCAGGACCATCAACAATGAGAACGTAAAGAATAAAGCTGGTGTTTTAAATCAACTTCAATAATAATAATAATAATAATAATAATAATAATAATAATAATAATAATTCCCAGCTTTGAAAATAAAGGCTAAAAATGCTGAATTCATCAATACTGTGGGCCAATTCACACACTGTGCACACCAACATGATGGTCAAGTAGAGGTACACCAAACTAGGCACCTGCTAAAATGGGTAGTTAGACTGCAGCAACACTGCTGTCTTGCAAGGCACAAAAGTGAGTGAAAATTAGAAGGTAACTTAGGTGAAATGAAAGCATAAGAAGATGCCTTATGCTGAGTCAGACCACTGATCCATCTAGTCACACACCATCTATGCTGACTCTCAGGTACAGTGGCACCTCGCAAGACGAAATTAATTCATTCTGCGAGTTTTTTTGTCTTGCAAATTTTTCGTCTTGCGAAGCACGGATTCCCTGGGTATTAACGGTTTTAAGAAAAAGGAAACAAACTCACAAGACGTTTTCGTCTTGCAAAGCAAGCCCATAGGGAAATTCGTCTTGCGAAGCAACTCAAAAAACGAAAAACTCTTTCGTCTTGCGAGTTTTTCGTCTTACGAGGCATTCGTCTTGCGAGGTACCACTGTAGATTATTTCCCAGCTCTTCCCACCCATGATCCCGTTCACTCAGATCACCAGGAACTGAACCTGAGTTCTTCTGCATGCAAAGCATTGCGCTCTACCCCTCAGCTGTGATCCCTAGAAAAGCAATGGAGTTGTCATTCCCTCGCCCCTGCAGCCCATACTTAGTTGAACCTTAGCAGCAGGCACAGAATGCAAACCATTCCCAAGGTACTTGCAAATGGAGAGTAAGTAACTAGATGTGCCTAAGAATATTTGCAGGTAATCACAAATACACCTTCCCATGAGGAACAAAAGAAGACTGGCTTACAAAACAGTTTCTTAAACATAATGACCTTATGCCAGTCACATAATGACCACAATCCAGAAAAGTGTTGGCAAAAAATTCACCATCTTAGTCAAAGGGAAGTTTACAGTGTAGAACAGGCAGAGAGGAAGGAGCTGTGGCAGCAAAATAAAAGAGCAGAACCCCTCTGGCACATTCTGGATTGCAGCTAGCACCTTAAACAATTTGTCATTATAGATGGTAATGGGATGATTTATTAAAATACCAGACATAAAAATGGCCTTTCAGTATTACCTAGGCATAAAAGCACTTAAGAAGTCACTGTTCCATTCCCACCCACCCCTTTTTAATGGAAGGTTGACTGCTTCTTGTAAAAAAAAAAAAAAGATAGGGATGGAAAATGTATCTTGGTTACTCATATTGATTTGTAGTCATGTGGACGCCTAAGTGCTTTGGGAAACCTTGCCACTTGCCCATTACATTAAGGGAACTGATTTTATGGTACAGTAGAAAAAGACAAATTTGGTTAAAAAGCTGACAAGATTGGACTTTGTACCTTCTATTACAGTGAGGTCTAAAAATAAGCCACCCAAAGCTCTGCTGCACTGCTTGAGAAAGTGGATTCTATTAAGCACAATGTAAGGGCAAGGAAGCCAAACCATTCAACCCAAAGGCGTTTCCTTGATCCTCCATCTGTAGAGCTTGCTTAGCAGGCGAGCTTATCCAGATGTGCCTTTTTCTCAACATTGCCATCCGAGATCAGACTAGCAAAGGCTTCAATATGTGGAGGGGGAAAGTCCCCTGCCCTTTCTCCATTGCTTGCAATGCTATAAGATAAACACTTTCACTTCTCCTGTTGCTCAATTAGCTTCTATTGTCAGAAAGACTCAACTGGCTTCCTATAAGAGAATATCCCCAAACAGGTGTGACTCTGAGATCCACAATCTGAA
The DNA here is from genome assembly GCF_027172205.1 of Podarcis raffonei. Taxonomy (NCBI): domain Eukaryota; kingdom Metazoa; phylum Chordata; class Lepidosauria; order Squamata; family Lacertidae; genus Podarcis; species Podarcis raffonei. Next base: position 41,779,462 of record NC_070608.1, read on the forward strand.
GAAGTTCTGCACCTGGGTGGGACCTGGATGTCTGGGTTGAGACTGTTGGTGTTTTGAAGCTTTATACCTCAAGAAGAACGTGTAGCAGTCTGGGGTAGAGTTTTGCCCAATGGATGGAATCTAGACTTGATTCCATCATTAACGGTAAACTGGCTAGAGACTGAAAATGAGATCTGGATTCACTGCACAGGTGCTTTTCTGGAGCCTTTATATAGATTTGTTGGCCAGGAGGCAGAAAAACTATGTGAAAGGGTGTATATAGGAAGAAATGTACTGCTGATGAAAACCCATGGTGTTACCCCATCAATAAGGTCACAGCTGTGTCTTGGAGCTACCCTTACGAGATGATGATCAGACTAAAAGATTGCCTAGATATGAATAGATCCTCATGCCTGTGCTTCTGGGGAAAGCCACTTGGTCTACCAGCATTTTAATAAAGATCCTGGAAGTGGAGGCGAGCCCAAGCAAAAGGGCTCAGTGTTCTTCCCCATAGCTGAAATGAGGGGGCCTGTAGTCCTTGGTCTGATGCGAAGTGTAAGTAAGCCTCCATCAGATCTATCAGTGTCAGATAATTCCAATTCCTAAAACAGATCAGGATGGATCACAGGACTTGAAGTTTTGGAGAATGCAGTCAATCCATTTAAGGACAAGTATGAAATAGGTGTCACCATTTTTTTCTTTGAAACAGAAGAGAAAAGGCATAAATATCCCTCAAATATAGTGGAACACCAGTCAGATTGCCTGTATTTGAAACAAGTGTTGCATAGCTAAGTGAAATCCTGCAATGTTTTGGATAAGGAGTTGCTGCTTCATTCTTGCACTGACAGAATGATCCTCTTAGTGCCATGCTGAATACAACAAAAATTACTGGTTCTTAAGAACTGGTAAAGAGGAGTTATTCTCTTTAGATGTTATAGCAGTAGCATAGGAGGCACTTTCCATAGTGTTGCTGTATCATTTGAAGGCCTTACATCATGTGGATGGGGTGGACTCCACAAGTCCATACTAGACCTGAGCTGAAACACAGTTTAACCCATGTGACTATAGGCAAGGCAGGTCCAGGGCAGGGCTACTCCCCATCACATTGCTCTGGGGAAGGGCTCACAGAAAGCATATAAAGGAAATCTGCCTAGGCTTTGTTCAGCTGGTTGCAGAGCATCCCCTAGCTTGGTGTCTCCAAAAAAATTTACACATCACTTGGGAAGACAGGTGAACTAATGCCAGTGTACTGGAAGAGGCAAAGATCACCAGTATTGAAGCAATGATTCTTCAACATCAACTTCATTGGACTGGTCATGTTGTACAGATGCCTGATTATCGTCTTCCAAAGCAACTACTCTATTCCGAACATAAAAGTGGAAAGCGTAATTCTGATGGTCAACAAAAGATGTTTAAAGACTCTTTCAAGGCAAATCCCAAAAAATGCAGTATAAACACCGACAAGTGGGAAACACTGGCCTGCGAGCGCTCCAGTTGGAGAACAGTCTTTACCAAAGGTGTCATGGGCTTTGAAGGTGCTTGAACTCAGGATGAAAGGGAGAAACGTGCTAAGAGGAAGGCACGCTTGGCAAACCCTCACCATGATCAATTCCTGCCCAGAAACCTATGTCCCCACTGTGGAAGGATGTGTGGATCCAGAAATGGCCTCCGCAGTCACTTACGGACTCACTTTTAAAACCGTGTTTATGGAAGACAATCTTACTCGGCTACGAGTGATCACCGAAGAAAGAGGAAAGAAGCAGCTTGGTCACGGAAGCTCTGACTGCCTTGTTTCCAAAGCTCAGGATCTTCTCTGAGCTGTGCTCTGTGTGCTAGCTCAAAGGCTATACAGTTCCCTGCACCTTAAGAATTAGACTCTGTGGGCTTTACACGCCCATATCTGACATGTAACTGGTTAGATATCCAAACAGCAAATAAATTATTTTGATTTTTGTAAAATTTGCTTAGCTGTTCAGCAAGTTCTATATTATCAAGCATGTGAATGTTGACATGAAAGCTGAAAAACACAAACATTTTTCTCAGCCTTACTCATATGCTAAGCAGTCTTTAGATGCTACAACACTGCTGGGGGATGAATCAACGGGGGGAAGTGGTCCCTGCACCGCTGCTCTAACTTCTATAAGGCACCCACAGCCTGATTGAGATTTCATAGTTTACTGTCATGGCTAACAGCCTTCGTTACACATTTTCTTCTGGAATGTGTCTAATCCTTTTTAAAAACACCTTTGCTAGTCCACTTCATGACTTCCTCTGACAGTGAATTCCATAAGTTAGTTATGCATGGTGTTGAGAAGCACTTACTTGTGTCAGTGAGTCTGAACAATATGCATCATGTTAAGCTGTAGAAAAGCAGCAATTACAAAAGAATGCCCATGAAAGCAATTACTATATGCTTTAAAAAAACAAAAACAACCCTTACCTGTCTATCTACTTCTGGAAGCAAAAGCAAGAGGTATTGTTGAAAATGCTGAGGTAAGGAAAGAAATGTGTGTTTGTTTATTAAAGCCCTCAGGTTAGTGTTCACAAGTATAGATCCTGGAGTTTCTATGTCAATATCCTCGGCTTTGGTCCATTTCAAGTGTCCTGGATTAAACACACAAAAGAAATCAAATCTACCTTTACCATAAATTCAAGAACATTTTTAAAAATCAAAGCTTCATTTATATTTGTTATAATACAGTAGTTTTCAATGTGGTGGAGAGGAGTGCAACCTTATCCCAAAAATCTTTTGCCTATACATATCATTTCTACAGCATCCATTCTTGCATATTTTAAAGGTAATGCTTTAAAAAAAGGAACTAACTAAATAAAGGGAATGAGCCAGTTTCCATTCTCATTATTTCATCAAACTCTTCTGTTAAAACTTCAATTGTTATGCAAAATTTCATAGAAATGAACAAAAATAAATGTAGCTTTAAGCAAAAATTGCTTGAGTGAATTTCCAACCTTGCTTTCATCATGGAACTTAAGGTGCTTTATTTGAGATTCCCAGATCTCCCATAGAGATGCTACCCAGACCCAGACATGCTCTGCTTCAGTCAGATGCCTGCATCATATGCCCTCAGACCATGTTCTTGGGTAATAGTAAGAGGGCCAAGAACTATGCACAGTCTGAACACATTGATTTATTCAACCACTGAATAGCCTACTCACATCCCCACCCCTTTAAAAATAAATTATGACAGGCACTACCCACATATTTTCAAATCTACTTTCTTTCTGCAGCTGTTCTGGCATGAATGGGGAACCTGTGACCCTCCAGAGTTGAACTTCCAACTCCCATCAGTCCCAACTAGCATGGCCAAAAGTCAGGGTTGGTAGGACTGGTACATTTAGCAAGCTGTAGGTTCCCCATCCTTTATAAAGAGCTAGAACTTTGCTCCTTTTTAATTTTAAAATGAAAGCTGAAGATAAATTCTGCATAGAATTGTGCAAAATTGGGCATAGGTAGCTTGTGTGAGTGGGAAGTTGCTCATGTCAGCCACCTTTGCCCAAGTTTGGGTGATTCTCTCCTCCACTGTATTGCCCCATGGAGGATCTTATACTCTCTGGAAAAGTACTTAGGTGTATACAGGGATATATATGTGAGGGGAGGAGAAAGATTGATTGCACAAGTGGCCTTCTGCTTACCTGACTGCTAAATACAATCCAGAGCTTTCATAATGGAGATAGATCTCTAAGTTCAACTATTTTAGATGCTCAGCTTAGTTGGTCTTTAAAACATGCATCTAACTAGGTCTGAAATAACATTTTCACACACACACAAATATCCTTGCCTTCCAACTTAGACTTTATGAAGTTCCTAAGAATCAAAGAGGACACACAAAAGAATACTTGATTTTGCAGAGAATGCCTATTCAATAAATAACTTCACTTAAGCATTTACTGTTAGGATTAAGAAAGTGCACTGGAGCTTCTCAAACATCATTTCTTGTTACTATTTCAGCCAGCAGTAATATATTAATATTATAAAAAATAATAGCAGAAGACAGAATTAAAACCACAGCTAAACAGAGTTCTGTAAGATGTTCATTCTAGCCTTTTGAAGGAATTTATGCTGAAACGCTTCACATTTTAAACAACTGATCTAGAAGAAGAAAACATTGATGGAAAGATTTGATGCAATGAAGCATCTCAACTACTGGCACAAAAAGACTATTTCTTCATCCATTTACAATCCCTTCTTAAAGATTCCAGTTCAAAGCAACCCACTTGAGCTAAACAATGAATCAGCTGCGCTCCAAATATTGATTATGGGCTATAAGGGCCCTTTTGTGGGAACCAAATGAATTGGGAGAACATTAACTACTTTAATAAATGGCATTTTAAGAACATTTGATAATTCTTATCAGGGAAAACATGTATGCTTCAGAACACAGGTGTTACCTTGGGTATATAATTCAGAATGAACTTGCAAAAATAGGAAATTGATTTTTTTATAGGATAAACAGCCTCTTTATAAGTCCATTTCTAACTCAGCCAAGATGGCCACTCAGTTAAATCATTACAAGTCAAAGGATTCAATGGAGTACTAAATGTAGCCATCACTCTAAGAGGTGAGGAAACAGTTTATTCAGTTACTATTTTTCAGAAGACTAGATACTGAACTGCTTTTGTTTTGCAAACAAACAGACAAAGAAAGGAATAAATCCAAACACCTATTTCTTAAGAGAAACAGAATCATTCCCCCCAAAAAGAGCAAACTGCTTGCCTTTCTAAATGGTTTATTGAGACATGTGGTCACCTAGGATAAATATCTACATATAACTGAGCAATAAGGAAAAAGGGGAAAAAACACTATCCAACATGATGTTTAGATGTCCAACAACAGGCAATGAATAATATACTAGTTTATAAATAATGTGGTCCACCAAGGGGAATATATAATAATATATTATTCCGTACAGGAATAAGGGGGAAACGTAACAGGGGGTAATAATATTTCCCTGTTAGAAGAAGATGAAGCAAGAAACAGCTGGCTGCAAAATGGCCAATTTAGGACAGCTTGGGTCTGTCAGATTGAAAAGGTCAACAGCAGAAAGGCATGCTGGGGGAAAGGTCCCAATAAGAGGGAACTCCTGCAGAGTTCAGAGGGATGAAGGAACAGATGAGGAAGACACACGTACAGTGAGAAAATCCAAAACATCAGAGACACAATATAAAACTTCCTCTAGTGAGTTTACAGAATGTGTATTATTTTCTATAACATAATGCAATGAAGTGACACTCCTCTCCCCTCCCCTCCCCCCGGATCTTTTAGAGACATACTCACCTAAACCAGATTTTTTTAATCTCTTTAAGTGCTGGCTCATTTGTTTTCCAGTTGGAGATTTTTGCCCATGTTTCATTTCTTTATCAGAACTGTCTGCTTCACCATTTTTAGATTCAGATCCTTAAAAAAAAAAAAAGACATTACAATGAAGAACAAAAACAAAGGTAGAATTTCTTTCCTGGAAAAAAAAATCAACACACCCCTAAGAATGACATCTTCATCTGCTACACTATTTAAAGGTAATGTTTTCTGCTTGACAATTTGATTCCCTGTCACCAGAACCGATGAAGCAAAAGCTCATAAATCCATTAAGTGGTGAAAACAAGTTTCTTGAATGTAGCAGTCAATAAAGATGTTTGCTAATCCATTACAAATAAGCCCTCTTCTGATAGCTGAGGGATGTCTTTCGAAATAATCATACTCCCATTATAGGGGGACAAAGAAATAAAAGGAAGAAAGGGAAACCCCTCCCATTGTAAAGTTAATTTTCTCCCATGTCCAGGGAATCTACAATAAAAAGTGACACAGATATCTGTACAATCTATTCACAGCGAAGAATGTAGCAGCCAAAACTAAAGGTCAGGGTTGCACAGTGGTGATTAGGATGGTGCCAGAACACAAAATCTTATATAAAAAAAGGACAACTGATATTGCAAGACAGAACTAAGAGAGTAATTCATACTCTCACAGGAGCTGTGATGGTTATTTATTTTACCCCCTGACGGCACTGCATGCCAGTATGTAGTTCTCTCATTAGGAATCAGCATCCAAAAATGCTTCTTTGCATTCCTTTAAAGAAGCTGTTTGTAATGCTGGCTGATTTTATTTTATTACGTCTTTTTCTCCCTCCCTCCCTCTTAATAGACTGGAATTAAGTTCCTCCCTTGAATGAATAAAATTGGTCATAGGATAAGAATAAAAAATCCACTGTGTGAGAATGACATCATTATTTCCACCCATCCTAAATTTTGCACGTTATAGCTCTCGCCCACAGGGAGGGCTCTTTTACTAGAAACGGGTGTTGCAGACAGTCCTTTAGCTATTTACCTGAGGGTGAATCAGACTGCTCATCAGACACCTTTAATGGTGTCAAAACAACACGAGGAACAGTCTTGTTTACCATCATTGACACTCCATTTCTTCTTTTCTGCTGCTGTCTCAATGCCTACAAAGGAAACAATAAAACAGAAAAAATATAACACAAAATGTTGTTTATAGGTGAATTACACAAAACATTTGCCTATTATTCAAATGAACCCCATAATATATTTATCTAGCTGCAAGTTTGCCAGGATTCATACTAGTTCCCCTTTATGTCATTTTCTTCAATATTTTATATACAAAAATGCTATATATTGTTATATATCATATGCTACACTGTGAAATAAAAATGGAAAACAAGCTTTTGGCTTTAAAGATAAAGGCAGATGCACCTTAAAATCGTTTTCCAGAACAATTTTGACAACAAAGAAGCATACATAAACTGTTTGCTCTACCTTAGCAGCAGAAACATGAGAACCCATGGAATATGAGACTTAAGGCTTCCAAGTTAAAATAAATGTAAAATAAATATTTCAAACCCAGGCTAAAATGTGTGTCTGAACATCTCTTGCAGGTGCATCTTCTCCCGTATACTGCTCAGTCAATCAAGTTAACACAGTGTCATCAGTATGTACAGCATGTAAGGGCTACAGTATTGATGCACTCACTCAGCCGTGAGTAGTGCTGCACAAAATCACTGCACATGGCAGGAATCATTTATTTCTGCGAAGGGAATCGGTCCTAATCTTGGAAAACCTTGCAGCACTTGGCTTCTGTCTGCTTGACTTTGGGCATTAACCTTCAGAACACGAACATGATGGTGTTCTGGCAAATCTGGGAGAAAATGATACAAGAATAAATATCTACAAATGGGAGGGGTTTTTTCCTGTGTGTTTTATAACTGGATCGGCTACGGGGATGATAATGCAATACAAAACACGAGCAGAAACAGAATAGCTGCCAGGATATTTTGTACAGTAAACGAGCCCAGACAGGAAGGTCAGGAAATATATTAATGTGAGAATTCGCCCATTAAAGAATTTACAAGCACAGATATGTGAGCCGTGCAAGTTAGAACAGATCAGCTTGCTGCTAATACCTGCTTAAAATCTTCATTTTACACTCTCATCTTTGATTTGTGTGTGGGTTTAAGAGAAAACCCTACGCTTCACCAGCGGAGGTCATGCCTAGTATGAATTAATATCCTTTGTTTCCTTATGAGCACTAATGACTTGTGAGGTTAATTTTGTAATTGCAATACAGCTGTAGTCTGCTTAGACGATAATGCTTTGCACACAACACTTCAAAAGACAAAAGAATTAAAAACAATTACTTCCTATTCCATTGAAAAATACTCTGCAGCACAAGCTCAGTTACAATGAAAAAAACAGGTGGGATTATTTTATGCATATTTCAGTTACGGTAATTAGAGGCACATGGGCAATGTACAATAAAGAAGAGTTGTTTTAAAAAAGAAGCCACTGTCAACCTTTTTGAATATATTCAAAGAAGGGTATGGTTTCTCTTAACTGCAATGAAAGGTAAACATTCAATGAATAGAAGCTACCACTAATTAGTGAAAGGAAAGGCTACATTTAATATTTATTTTTCATCAGTTTAGAAGCCTGAAATATATTATATTCCTCTTAAACTGACTTAACCCTCCATCAAATGTGAATGTTCAAATCCCATCAGTATTGTGGCAGACCCCGATTTAAAAGACATATTGACATTGATTGCAGCTGAGCACTGTCAGCTTCAGTTGCCTGTGGTTGTTATTGCTAAAAGAAAAATCATAGTGTTTTCTCCCTGAAATGCAGAATATCTACAAGTTTTAGATACAAACTGAAAGGAAAGGCCATCTTTAACTTTCTTCTTCATTAGGGCCACATCCACATCAGGCATTTAAAGCTGTACCATAGCTCCCCGCCCCCCCCCGTCCCTACTGCACAAATACAAAAATATTGGAAACTGTAGTTTGTTAAGGGTTCTGAGAATTCTTAGGTGTTCTCTGTTCCCTTCACAGTGTGACAATTCCCAAAGTGGATTAACAATCAATTCCACTTCACAGGGAACTCTGAAAACTGCAGTTCCAGGAGGGAAATAGGGGGCTCCTAACAACTCTCAGGCCCCTTACAAACTACAGTTCCCGGGATTAGTGATGGGAGTGATGCTATTTAACTTATTTATCCTGCAGTTCCATGTGCTACTATCACTAACAGATTACACTCAAACACAATACCGGTCCATCCCAGGTCCTTATTAACGATTCAGATCATGGAAGAAACAAACAACAGTTTCCTGGACATAAAGGTGATGATTACTGGGTGTCAGAAAATACTTTCCAACCTAACTTCAACCATGTAAAATATCAAGTATTATGTCCGCAGAAAATACTGTCCTGACATCTGGATTTGAAAAACAAGACAATCCTCCCATTTTACTTGGTATTTACTATATCAAAGCAGCACGTACATAAAATGAAAATGCATACACTTCCATTTGGGAAATAAACGACAGAATAAAAATAGTCAAATCTCAATTCGTGTAGCACTTCATTATATTAAGCAATAGCAGCCTGCATTTGCTATTTATGTGCTGGGACAAGATCCATAGACATCAAGTCACAAGCTGGTCTCCGACCGTAATAAATAAATTCATAGACATCAAGTCTACATGCTGAATTTTTTATGCAGTATAGATCACTCCCACACATACACCAAGAAAACCCACTACCATTTTCCATAGAAACTCTGTCCCACCAGAAAATGAGGCTTTGGCCCTATGCACTTCACTCAAATTCAGGGCATACTTAAGTACAGACTCAAGCACAGCTGCACTTTTAACCGCTCCATATCAAGTCTTTTAGCAACCACGCGTTGAACAGAATACAAAAGCCAATGTGTGGATTCCTCACACATAGGGGGTTCTGCACAATCAGCAAACCCACACAACTAGGTGTCCCTGCAAGGAGCTCCTGTGCTGGCCTCTCTGTACAAACATTCATGTGCTATGTGCAGTTAAAAGAAGAAGACCTGACATCAGGGGTGGGGCTAAAACCATGCCCACTCCAGCCTATAGTTAAGTATTCCCTACATGTATGTAGAATGTAAAAAGGTAAAGGTAAAGGGACCCCTGACCATTAGGTCCAGTCGTGGCCGACTCTGGGGTTGTGGCGCTCATCTCGCTCTATAGGCTGAGAGACCCGGCGCACAGCTTCCGGGTCATGTGGCCAGCATGACTAAGTTGCTTCTGGCGAACCAGAGCAGCGCATGGAAACGCCGTTTACCTTCCCGCCAGAGCGGTACCTATTTATCTACTCGCACTTTGATGTGCTTTTGAACTGCTAGGTTGGCAGGAGCTGGGACTGAGCAATGGGAGCTCACCCCGTCACAGGGATTTGAACCGCCGACCTTCTGATCGGCAAGTCCTAGGCTCTGTGGTTTAACCCACAGCGCCACCCGCGTCCCTATGTAGAATGTACTTTGGGCTAATAGGTCTATTCAAGTGTTCTAAAAGCCCTAATGCAATGAGGGAGTGAAAGGAAAGGCATGTTAGATCTGCCACTCATTGCTGTCTCCATCACCTTTCACGGACTGGAGAGGTAAAGTCTGAAACAGGGAGCCTACTCTCTACTCAAATTGACCCCTTGCTTATCTTTCCAACTTGTGGAGGATGGTGCTAGCGCATGCACACCCTCACTCTCTTGCATCACACAAATTATTTAGAATGCCTGGACACAGCTACTATCATTCCTACACAACCCAAATTAAAACTAGTATCTTGATTCATCATCACCATCACCAATTTATTCCACATTCTGAAGCTCGACTTAGCAACATCAATTCAAGTCTGAAAACCATTAAGTCCCACTCCTCCCTTAAAACTTTCTGTAACATGTTTCATGCAACAAAGAATCAAAGTGCTAAGCATAAAAGCTGAATATGTCTGCAAGGCTACAACCATTTTATTTAACACAGAGTAATAAAACATGCTGACCTACAAAATTACTAAAGCATCTGTATCCTTGACTACATTTCATAAAATCCTCCCACACACAAAGCTCAAATCCCAAGGAAATAAGATGAATTTGTTTATATTAACCTGTATTAGATTCAGGAGCCATTGGCTGATATTTTATATTGAGGAAAACAGAAAATCTCAGGGGTGATGCACATTCTGGGCAAGACACGCTCAATAGCAACTCAGGGGCCGCAGGTTCAAGTTGTTATTTCTATCATAAATCTGCTATGTAGCCTTTAAAAATCAGTTTACTCATGGCATTATATACCCTAATTTTCATTCCTCAAGTAATCTTGCTATGGTTGAAGCTACAGTTTGAGAACTGGTACTGGAGACTTCCGGGTTGACGCCTCCGGCAATGGCGGAGCTCCTCCGATCGGGAGGAACTTGCTCCGTGAAAAGCAGGGTCTGACCGCCACGGCGAAGGCGGAGACCCACAGAAATCACAGGCGGGAGAAGCCTGTGAACTTGGGATTTGGCTGGCACCTCTTGCGCCTCCCCTACTCGCGGGGAAACCCTGTTTTGGGGATCCAGAGCGACGTGGGGTGAGTGGCGCGGTGCTTTGAATCGACTGCTTCTTTCACGGAGTGAAGCCGCATTGCTGTTGCCGGAGAGCGCTGACTTTTTCCTGTAGACAATTGGACTTTAAACAACTACCCGTGAGTAGACTGGAAAATTTGGATCTTCAAATATTCTAATTTGGCAAAGTAGCGGGAAGGCTCTAAACAGGAAGTCCGCCTCCCGCTTTTGTAAATAGATAGAAGCAAAGGCGTTACAAACTAAAGTCTCTGAAAGTTTTTGGATAAAGGATTAAAATTTCACTGGTTAAAAATATTAAACCCCCCTTGGAAGCAGGAGAAGAGGGGGGAAGCCGTGGACCTAGGGAGAACCTGCAGGAGAGAGGGAAAAGTAAACTACCACTGCTCTGAACCTGGGGACGGTCTGCCTGATGACGTTTGGGGAAGGTTCACTGACAGAACGGATTTGACAAATACTTAAAAAATTAGAAAGATACTGTTTCCATTGATCTCTTCTGAGTTTATTAAAGGGAGGAAAAATAACTGAAAATCGAAACTGTTTCTGTGACTGAAAGAACTGATACAATTTGAAACTGCTTCCCTCTAGAGGGAGCATGTGAAACTGTTACAGGAGTGTAACAGGGTAAACTCCAGCTGCAAGATAAAGTTTCTGAGAATCAGAGATTGACCTTGGACTATTCAAAATGCTGATAGGAGAAGTTATTGTGACTTCATTACTCAAAATAAATCATTCACTTGAACAGCTGCACAAAAATGTAGATGACATGATCTTCAAACTTGACAGCCGGGAACAGAAAGTGACTAACTTGAATCAAAAAGCAAACAACAACATGGACTTGGTACAGGAAAATATCTTGGCAAGACAAATGGTGGAGGAAAAGGAGAAAGATGCCGTTGTGAAACTTAAAGTAATTCAAGTAGGATCCTCAGTTCTACAGAGGCAAATCGAGGATTACAAATGGAGGCCCTGCATGATTGATTTTAGCAAAAACCAGAGCTTGAGGATGGGACCCTGGCTTGGACCGAAGAATGAAAGTTGGAAAGACCCCTTCATCCAGGGATTAACTGACATCTGGGACATGGTTTGGGGCCTGGAGGAGCTTGAAGCTGTGGGGGCCTATGGACTTGGAGGAATCCTGAAATACGTCCTGAAATACCCTATGGACCTTAGTTTCAAGTATGGAAATTTGGCTGAGCTGTTCAGAAGGAACAAAAGTTCTGTTTGGTTGGAGTTTTCCCGAGATTTGCTCCTGAGCATCAAAGAATATGAAGAAGATCCGCAGAAGGGACTTGGAAAAGAATTAAGAGCCTCGGACATAAGATCTCCAGGTTGATGGAATATATGGATTTGACGGAAAGGATTGGCAGAATCCGAAACCAGGGAGAGGAGAGGGTGGAGGAAGATTGGGAAGCTAAAGCTTATATTTAGAAATTTTGCAAAATTAATGACTGTTAGAAAAATCATGGAATGTTATTATATGGATTTAGTAGAAATGTTAGAAGAAGTTAAGAATAGATAAGTAATTTAGTCTTAAAGGGAAATAAGGTTAAAAAATAGGTTATTTACAAGACGATAAAAAACAGAGAAAGATGGAAAGGATTTGCTGAAATAATTAGAAGAATGGGAATACAAAAAGGGAGGTGTGAGGAAGTCGAGGAAATAAGGAAATGAAGGATAGAATATGGAAAAGGAGAGATGTATTTTAAACTGTTTTGTTTAGATTTATTTATGTGTTTAGCTTAATGGGATTGGGTTGGGGTTTATATTATTTGTATACTGTATTGTATTGTGGTGTTTTTTCATTTTTTCTCGTTTTTTTCTTTTTTTTCTTTCTTCGTTTGTCTTTAAATTTTCTCTTTTCTTCTTTCTTCTTTTTCTGTAATCTTTAAAAGCAATAAATATTATTTTTTTAAAAAAGAGAGAACTGGTACTGATAATGCCAAGGTTGCAGGTTCGATGGGACAGCTTCATATTCCTGCATTCCGGGGGGTTGGACTCTAGTCCAACCAGGAGTGGCCAACTTCCAAGAGACTGCAATCCACTCACAGAGTTAAAAGCTGGCAGTGATCTACCCCCTTTGGTTCAGGTCATTTTAGGGGTGCAGGGCAAAGATGCTGAGTTTGTTTTGAGGGAGCGAAAGTTTTTTAGCTTCTTTGGAGGGAGCCACTGATCTACCGGTGATCTACCACAGACCTCCAGTGATCTACCTGTTTATTTAACACAGTGATCACGATCTACCTGTTGGACATGCCCAGACTAGATGATTTAACTAAACAATCCAGGGGTCCTTTAGCTTTTTTTTTACTATTAATGTTGTGGCACAGGAACTTCTGCAGCACTGCTTGTTGTTGCAGTAGAAAAGCAATGCTGTTGCACTCAGGTCCTACTTATGGGCTTTCCATAGTAACTGGCTGGACAGTGTGAGAACAGGATGTTGGACTAGATGTACTTTTGGAAAGATCCAGGAGGGCTCTTCTTGTGTTCTTGAATCATATAATGTCAAAGGCCGTAGACCAAATGGGAAGAACCCATTCTATAACTTCTCCACGCACCAGCATTATTCCTGCTAGAAACTGAGACAACAATACCATAGGGAAGAGCCACAACATGAACATGTGGCCTAGCATATGTGATCCAGGGCTTCTGATGGTACCAATATGACATGGGAAAGAGCAATTATTTTCCCTGGGCCATAGGTGTATCATGCTCTGGATTCTAAGTACCATTCTACACATACAGAATGAGACTGGAGTGGTGGGATTCTAGACTGTTGTGGTAGGATTCTGGACTGCACCATTTCAGACTGAAGGTTGGGGGGGAACGTCACACTTTTAACTAAGAGGACGTTTTAAAACTTCCAATGCAGTTCCTGGGGTTAGTGGAAATTCTCTATAGAGGTAGGCAGAAGCACTACATAATTAAAAAAGAAGAGTTTAGTATAGGCCTCTCTTGATGTGCTAGTTTAATATATGTTGGGAGAAGAGTTTGGATTTGGATTTGATATCCCGCCTTTCACTCCCTTTAAGGAGTCTCAAAGCGGCTAACATTCTCCTTTCCCTTCCTCCCCCACAACAAACACTCTGTGAGGTGAGTGGGGCTGAGAGACTTCAAAGAAGAGTGACTGGCCCAAGGTCACCCAGCAGCTGCATGTGGAAGAGCGGAGACGCGAACCCGGTTCCCCAGATTACGAGTCCACCGCTCTTAACCACTACACCACACTGGCTATATTGTGACATGCCCCTCCAGTAGCGGTTTCAAATATTACAGTTGAGAATTATATAATCTCTATCTTCTTTTTAAATTATTTGTAATGTACAGAATGATTCTAAGTTATTTAACGCAGGGATTGGCAATGTGCTGCCCCTGGGTGCCAGTACCTCCTAGCCATTAAAGGTCTAGGTCAGTACTCTTCAACCATTTCAGACCAGGTACGCATATTCAACCCAAACAGGCATTTGGGGCCCCATTTCTTTTATTTTCTTTACCTTCTGTTTGTATGGTTGCAGTGCTTCTGTTGTGATCTACCTTGCACCAAGCGACCATACAAAGGCTGATGATCCAAGTAACTATTCCCTCCAAAATGCACAATACAGTCATACCTGGGGTAGAAGTTGCTTCAGGTTGAGCGTTTCCAGGTTGCGCTCCGCGGTGACCCAGAAGTAACGGAACATGCTACTTCCAGGTTTCGTCGCTCGCGCAGACGCTCAAAATGACGTCATGCGCAGAAGCGGCGAATCACAACCCGTGCATGCGCAGACGCAGGTTGCATTCTGCTCTGGATGCGAATGGAACGGATCCCGTTTGCATCCAGAGGTACCGCTGTACATAACAGACTCTTTGCTCTTCCTGCTCAGTTCCTTGTGGCACAGACTTGGCCTCTCTACATTGCACATGGCCTCATACATTGCCTATATGGCACTAGATGCCAGGATTGACACCCATCATCCTATATATTTGGAGCACAGTAGAGGTGCAAAGAGCTTCACTCTGTGAGCAAGCGCAATGGTGGCTGAGGTTGGTGCCTTCCTTTTCCATTGAGGAGGGAGTGATAGGGGGCATCTCCACACCATATCCTAGTCCTCTCTTCCTCTGCTCTTTCCGATGTGGCGGTCATTTTGTGTTAGGCCATGCTCTCATGGCAGCCATTTTGTGGCTGGCACCATGGCACTTTCTCAAAACTCCGAAGTGCAACCCCTGATTTAACGCATAGATTTATCTCAACATGTTCCCGAAGGCTCTACCAATAAGTGACCCAAAGTTTACAAACATTGCTAGTCCTACTTTTTAACCAAGTTGTATTAACTATAACTGGCTACTCTGTAAAACATGTACAATCACAATTGTGAAGGAATATATAAATATCCAAAAGTTTAAGCTGCAATTTCTTTCTTTCTTATTTCTTTTTTTACAACAGAAAAACCTGATCATATGTTCACAGCTACAAAATCCCTCATATCTTAATAAAAATGACTTATTGGTAGCTTTCCAACAGCGCAAAAAAAATGCAAGCATAAGCTTGGATGTGCAATTTAAGTAGTCATGCCAACTTTCACATCAAGGGAGGCAAAGTATATCAACTTCTTCATATTTTCTTTTTTCTTTTAAAAGGACAAGCATTCACTGTTTTTTAGGGGGGGTGTTAGTATGAAGCTGTTAATGTGGTCAATTGAAAAATGTCCTGTGGGGAAATATTATCTCTTCCACCACAGCACAGAAGCAAACAAACTAACTAGGAAGCAGATTGCACCCTGCTGCTTTTAATGGCACTGCTGTTTGTTATTTCAACAGTAAAACAAGTTTAGAATCAAAACAGCATTTTTCTGAATCCAACGCCGTCAAGCAAGCAATGCAGAACACCAGAGAACTACCATCTAGTTTCTCTTTAACATGTGTGCTGAACCAAAGTTCAGTAAACAGGCTGGGTAGCACATTTTCTGGTAAGGAGGAATGAGTGAACAATATTTACCCTAGACATATTGCTAGGATGGCAGTTTTGTACAAATCCCTTTTGCCTATTGAACACATTCTCAATTCAGACATTACACGAATCAGATGTTTTACATTAACCAATCAGAGAACCAAAGCCACTGTTTTAGTTTCCAAACATATAGACAACCCATTGTTTAGAATGGCTTGTGGGCTTTCGTTTTTCTATCTGCCCAGACTCCTATTTCTATGGTGCAGCAGCCTAGAGCATGGGTAGGCAAACTATGGCCCGGGGGCTGGATCTGACCCAATTGCCTTCTAAATCCGGCCCGCGGACGGTCCGGGAATCAGCGTGTTTTTACATGAGTAGAATGTGTCCTTTTATTTAAACTGCATCTCTGGGTTATTTGTGGGGCCTGCCTGGTGTTTTCACATGAGTAGAATGTGTGCTTTTATTTAAAATGCATCTCTGGGTTTTTTGTGGGGCATAGGAATTCGTTCATTCCCCCCCAAAAATATAGTCTGGCCCCCCACAAGGTCTGAGGGACAGTGGACTGGCCCCCTGCTGAAAAAGTTTGCTGACCCCTGCTCTAGAGGCTGACCAACAGCAACTGTGGTTTGTAATATAACAACACTACTTGGCAAAAATCATGCAATACCATGGTAAATTTTCAAAATGGAAAGGAAACTTACAGAGACTATGGCTAGTTAATTTTGTGTTCACCTGCCACAAAATGTAACATATCTATAGATTTGGCAAGAGGCTGAAGCTGTTATGGAGCAGCTCTGTGTTTTTCGAGTTTGACTCAATATTTGGGACCAAATTTGATTTATTAAAAATGATGTTCTGCCCTGACCCCATTTACTATAATGGGGAATCTAAAAACAGCTATACCTCGTTGAGTCACCAACAGAAAAAGGTTTGTCTGTATTTTGTGTAATATAATTTGGATTTTAGCGTTGTTTATATAGAAGAGAATAGAAAGAGGTTTGTATCAACTTCAATCAATTTTATTTGAATACTTGAATATTTATTCCAATACTTTTACTTATTAAATGTACCTCATTGATTCAGCAACAAGGCTAGGGTCTTTGGGTTTATGAATGAGGAAAATTGTTGGGAGTTATTAGGTATATTTTTGCAGATGTATAACTAAAAAAGTGAATAATGTGAAACAGATAAATACTGGAAATCCATATTATTTATCAAAGAAGCAAGTTTTGTATAACAGTAAGCTCCTGTGAAAAGTTCTATTAACAGAGAAGCAAGTTTTGTAACATAAAAAGCTCCTGTAAAAAAGAAGATTTTTTGTTATTGGAACAAATCTCATTGCAGTAATTTATAATCCATTGCCTGCGTGGGTTGTTTCCGTTTTTCGCAAACAAAGAGGTGGGCAGAAACACTTGTGCAAACCTCCAGTTGTCATAACTGACAGCTTTTGTGTTGGGCAGAAGCATCCCTAGCCAGCAGCTAAGGGGGCTAAAGCCCTGAATATGTTTTTTTCCAAAGCCTCAGAGCTTTGCTACGGCCTGAGCAGCTGCTTTTCCAAAATGGTGGGTTACAATCCATGGCATCTCATGGTCTGCCTCAAGGTGTGTGGGGGCCGTCTCTGAAACCCTGCCACTGAATATATACAATGGGTTGGTTAGATGGGCCAATGGTCTGAATCAATATAATTAAGGGTCAGTTAGATGAACTAATGGTCAAACTCTCATTCTGTGAGAGAACTGGGTAGAAGAAGGCTCCTCTGAGTTAGATCATGAGCTCCAACTGTATCCTTGTCCCAGCCAAGAGAGTCAATGGCCTCAAAGAATGCAGCTGGGTCTCAGGAAGGAACTCAATGAATCAGCCTAAGCCCTAATCCAAAGTAAAAGGAAAGGCAAGGAGAGATAACTATAACCCAACCACAAAAACCAAGCAAACTACAAACAAGTTAGAAAATCACATGTATAAATGAGGGCACAACTGAAATACATCAAATTTTATAACCACAGGTATTTTAAAATCAAATACCCAACGCACAAACAACAGACAAAGAGAAAATACTTCTACATGACAAACCCACAATGTACAACAAATACCAAATGCATTTCAACCAAACATTGGTCTACTTGATGAAATGCCACCAAAAGCTGAAATGCAAACAAAAGTCTGTGACGACTCCACAAATCAGGACTGCCACCTTCCCTAAGACTGCCAACTTCAAAAAACCAGAAAATCCTTCCTTGCCTCTGCTGTATCCCTCTAGCTGAAGGATGGTCCCACCTGTAACCCTCCAGGTGTTGTTAGACTCCAACTCCCTTCAGCCCCAGCCAGAATGCCTAATGGTCAGGGATAATAGGAGCTGAAGTCCAACAACAGCTGGAGGGCCACCAGTTCCCCATTCCTACACATCTACAAAGTAGATTAGGTTGAGAGACAGTGGTCAACCCCAAACTACCGAGTCAGCTTCATGGATGGGAAGGGACTTGAACCAAGGCAAAAGTCCACTCTCTGTGTACTAGCTGCACTGTTTCATACTTCAGTGTGAAGTATGGATAAGTCTATTTCTGGTCTGATTCAATTTTGCAAGTGCTTTTTCATAAGGTCATTCTGTCCTGTTTCTACACTACGGTAACCTGTGATTTACTTATTTTTTAAATCCATATGAATTTTTTATTTGAATATGTAGTCAAATACATATTTTATCACAAAATATGCATTTAAATGCATATTTTACATCAATACACACGCCTACAAACATATATATTGCTAACATATGCATTTTTGTATGTATTTTGAGACAAGAACTATATCAGACAAGCGCTAAATGCTAAAGACATGTTCTGACCTGTGTATTCATCTGACAGGTGGAAATTAGATCAGCTTGCTCAAAAATATGGCCCAAGCAAAATTCTCCTACATTACTACTTTGAAGAAAACTACTATAAAGCAGGAGCTTGTGAAGGGAACTACCAGTAAAGAGGTGGATCAAGTCTAAATCACCTTGTCTCCTGTTAGTTTCACCCCAATCTAACACTTTTTAAAAAGCAAACATAAATATCACTAGTGTGAACACCTGGAATAGTTTGCCTTCGTTTAACATACAGAGTGGAAAAGGTTTCTGATTCCTTCAAAGTTATTATACTGCAAGGAATCCATATGTTAAAGTCAAAAGAAGAAAATAAAATACAGCCAGCTCCACATTGCTTCTGGCACTCTACAATGTAAGCAGTTTATTCCCAGAACATGTTAAAGGTTCAGCTCCTGTTATTGCAGAACAGATCCAGTAAGTTAATATTGGGTGGTGAGTGTCACATACAATTGCCTAACATCTCTGTGTATTCAGAGGCACTGTAGGCTATTTGT
Organism: Podarcis raffonei; assembly: GCF_027172205.1. Lineage (NCBI taxonomy): Eukaryota > Metazoa > Chordata > Lepidosauria > Squamata > Lacertidae > Podarcis > Podarcis raffonei. The sequence goes on from NC_070608.1 coordinate 41,798,613, forward strand.
AGTGGAATGGAAGCACATTATACCCCCATAAAAGCAATAGAAAGTCTGGAGAGAGGATATACAGTAGGAGAACTAACTCCCAACAGCAATTTTCTGAACAAAAATTGCTGCTTAAAGTTCATTCACCTATCAGATAGGATTTACAGTTTTGCATTAAATCAAATCCAGCTGCCTGCATCTGGTAGTAATGAATACCTGTAGCACAAGAGGAAAAGGGTGGGGAACGAGGGAACCTCCTTAGGCCAAAACACAACACATTGACTTAAGCATTCAATATTTGTGTGTACGGGGAAAGGATTATTTCCTGAGATCTGTAATAATCATCATTTCAGACAACCAAAATCATTTTAAAATTGAACAACTTTTCATTGATTTCCTTACCATGTGCGCTTATCCTACCTATATACAAGTATTTGCAGCTGCCTCCTGAATTTTTATGTTAACAAGGTATCTGTAATTGCATTTATGGATTTCTCCTGCAGCCGATTTTGTCATTTTGTCTTGCCTGGCACTTCCTCCACAAACAATTTATGCTGTGTGGCTTCATCTCATCGTTAAAATCCCTCTGTAATGTTTCCAACTATTGCTCTCCTAACACCACAAGCCTCAAAGTGAAAGGCAAGCTCAGATTATTCAAAGGTTCAGAATCCTTTCTAGAGCACCTCCCTGCACCTTTTCCATAGTGAATCATGGGTTGGCCAGGAGCCTCTCTTTATAACAATATTTCCATTAATGTTTAAGTATCTGGCTCTTCACTGCTAGAGGAAAAAGGGGCGACTGTACTGCACAATAGCATAACTGGAGATACCCCAGTATCCAGAACCAAACCAGATCAGAACTCATTCAGCACCTCAATGCCAGATAAGCAAGGTAGGCTATAAGCTTAGCTATGGTACCATAAAATCTCACCACCTTTATTCCCAATACGTACATAAATAAAGGATAGCTTAAATGCCCATCAGAAGAAATCTGACTGATAGTGAAGCCAATATTAGCTTACCTGTTTAAGTGCCTTTTTGGTGTGCTGTTGGAAGGAAGACACTAGCTTGCTTTGCATTGGTGCATTCGTAAGGCTTGAGTCCCGAACGGAAGACATTTCTTCAGGTGCTTGCTTAGTACAAACTAAGAATATAGAAATAAAACAAAGCACTGAGAACTAAGGAAAATCAGTCTGCAAATTTAATTTAATTTAGAGATCACAGAACTACCCTAGGAAAGAAAATCTCTGGGCTGATCTGCCATGTGTGAAAGCTGTTGCATTGCAAAGAACATGGAATATCTTCAGGGTGGTTTATGGAAGAACGTGACCAACTGTGAAGTAAGAGGCAACCAGAAACAGCCATTCAAACAGTCACAGATTTGCCTAATGTTAATTCAGGGGAACTAAAGACCTGCTGAAATCATTTTGATCTTTTCTTGTTCCAAGTCGAATCTGGGCCTTTATCTACAAACAGCATCTGCATGGCCACTGGCAATGAAATCACACAAAGCTCCATTTTGTCGAGACGTAAATTTTAAACTGTGTACTGCCAACACATGCTAAATCCAGTGAATGACGTGATACATACAAATTAACATCTGTGAACTGTCTTTCACTGCAATTTGAAAATGTACTCTGTTCTCTGCAACAAAGTTCAAAACTAAGCAGGACGCAATAAGGAGGAAAATGGCCAACTCAAGAAGCAAAACATGAAGGTTTCCCATCAGCTTGTGGAAACATTAAAGAACTTAATAGGATAACAGAATTTAACAGCTGTAAGAGATCCCCTGTTCTAGCAGGTCAGCGGTAAAGCTCAGCCAGGAGGAAAATGGGTAACAACACATAAAATAATTTCTGCCCGGTGTTCCAAGTTCCTAAATCAAATGGCAAGGACATTGTAAAGTTCACTATTCCTAATGCTTGTGAGAGCGCCAACTAGCAATTTGATTGTAGAGTGAGCACAGCACCTTAAAATGTTAACAGTACTTCATGTATGTTGTGTTATGTGTGTTAAGTTGTGGGCGAACATAGCAGACGACACAGCCATTTCTCCAGAGCAGCTCTTTATTGTAAGCTGGACAGAACTGAACAGCAAACAGCTCAGCCGGCCTGCTTTTATAGGCAGCCGGCTGTCAACATTGTAGCAACAACAACCCAGGGTTTCCCGCCTAAAATAACTGACGTGGACCTGAGTGAAAACTATATACAGTATCCCCCTGCTGGCCCAGGGTGAGAACTTCAGTACATAACACCCCTCCCCACCGAGATAAGGCGTTAGTTACAATCGTAATGGTTTCCTTATATACAGCACTACACGTAATGGTTCAATTAGGCACAAAAGCATATCGGTTACATTTCCCATACTTAGACCAACAGTGATACATGTCCAACAACATAGTCCTTTAAATAAGTTGGGCGCTTGGAAACTCTGCCAGACCGCCGGGGACTGGTAGCCAAGACCGGGGGGCCACACAATTCTTGCTGAGGCTGTGGTGTGAGCCTAGGTGGCGCTGAAACCAAATCCCCTGGATCCGCTGCTGTGGGTGGAGCCTCCGCAAGTGGAGTGGTCTGAGTCTGTGGTAAGTCTGGCAGACCCTCTGAAGCGGCTTGGTTCGGCTCCACGCTGGCAGTTTGCGAGGGAGGTGTAGGTGGAGCCTCGCCATCTGTAAGTGTCTCTTCTGGAGCCACAAGCGCAGTTGGGGGCACCAAGGTAGTGTCCAAGTCCCCAACCCTGCGCCTAAGCTGGTCTATGTGCCGGCGCCACAAGCGTCCGTCTTCGAGTGCCACCTGGTACGAGCGAGGTCCAGTGACTCCCTCTACTGTGGCTGGCACCCAAGGAATGTCCCCCACATAGTTCTGGGCAAAGACCTGGTTTCCTGGAACAAATGACCGTGGCGCGTTGGCACAGCCTGGGGGTTCGGCCATGGCAAAGTCCAGGTGCAGCCGGTCGAGCAGTGACCTGAGACAGCGGCCCATAAGCAGTTCAGCAGGACTCCGCCCTGTAGCCGCATGAGGGGTGATGTGTTGCACGAACAAGTATTCGGCGACCTGCTCGTGCCAGTCTCCCTGGTCCAGGTGCGCCAGTGCCTCTTTTGCCGAGCGCACCATTCTCTCCGCTTGCCCGTTGCTGGATGGATGAAAGGGTGCCGTTAGGGCATGGTGGATGCCCAGTCCCAAAAGATACCGCTCAAAAGTGCCTGACATGAACTGTGGTCCGTTGTCGGAGACAACGACATCAGGACACCCATGCGTCGCAAACAGGCCTCGCAGCACCCGGATGACGGCCTCGGTAGTGGTGGAGGGCATCAGGGCCACCTCCAGCCATTTGGAATAGGCGTCCACCACTACCATAAAAGTCCAGCCGTGAAAGGGGCCAGCCAGATCGATGTGCACCCTCGACCAGGGTATCTTTGGCGTCTCCCAGGTGTGTCCCTTAGCTGCCGGTGGTGCAGGCCTCGACTCTTGACACGCTTGACAGGCGGACACCCAGGCAGTGATGGCATCGTCCATGTTAGGCCACCAGACGTAACACCGAGCCAACGCCTTCATTTTGACAATTCCCGGGTGGCCAACGTGCAGAGCCTCCAGGACGTGCTGACGGAGTCCCTGGAGAATCACGACGCGGTCTCCCCACAGCAGACAGCCGCGATGAGCCGAGAGTTCATGTTGTCTGGTTGCGAAGGGCTGGAACTCCGATGCAAAAGGCCCTTGTGGCCACCCCCTCCACACCCAGTTGAGCACCCGGCTGATGGTGCGATCCTGGGCAGATGCGGAGGCCACAGTGGCAGCCGATACAGGCGCTGCCGGAAGATCCTCAATCAGGAGGAGCGATGAAGCTGGAGCCGGGTCTTCCACAAACACTGGAAGAGGGCAACAGCTGAGGGCGTCGGCATGGCCCATCGATTTCCCCGGGCGATGGATGAGTCGGTAGTGGTAAGCAGCCAGGAAAAGAGTCCATCGCAGCATGCGTGGCGAGAGGACCGGTGGAGTTGGACGATCAACGGCGAGGAGGCCCAGGAGCGGCTTGTGGTCAGTGATGAGGTCAAAAGTCCTGCCATAGAGGTATTCATGGAACCTCTTCACTCCAGCCACAAGTGCCAGTGCCTCCTTGTCGAGCTGGCTGTAATTCTGTTCCGTCGGAGATAGCGTCCTGGAAAAGTAGGTGAGCAGTGCTTCTCTTCCGTCTGGAAAACGGTGACTAAGGACAGCGCCAATGCCAAAAGGTGAGGCGTCGCAGGCAAGGACCAGCGGCCTGGATTCACTGTACTGTACCAGCACACGGTCCGATGAAAGGAGAGCCTTGACCGCGTTGAAGGCTGCCGTCTCCCGATGACCCCAGGACCAAGGCGTCTTTGTGCTGAGGAGTCGGTGAAGAGGCTCAGCCACCGTGGATTTGTGGGGCAGGAACATGTTATAGAAGTTCAGCAGCCCCAGGAACGCCTGCAACTCCGTCTTGTTGTTTGGGATGGGGGCCTGCTGGATAGCGCGGATCTTGGATGTGGTCGGGTGAAGGCCGGAGGCGTCAATAAGATAGCCCAGGAACTCTACCTGTGGAACAGCGATCTGGCACTTCTCCCTCTTTACCTTGAGCCCGGCCTCTTGGAACCTGGTCAGCACGGCACGGAGGCGCTCGAACAGCTGCTGGTGTGAGTCTGCGGACACCAAGACGTCATCAAAATATGGTACCATGCCCGGAAGCCCTTGCAGGAGACGCTCCATAAGGCTTTGGAAGATGCCAGGAGCCACACTCACCCCGAACTGCAACCAGCGGCAACGGAACGCCCCTCAGTGGGTGACGATCGTCTGGGCTTCAGCAGTGGCATCATCGACGGGCAGTTGTTGATAGGCTTGGGCAAGGTCCAGCTTAGCGAAGACCTTACCCTCACCCAGGGAATGCAGCAGGTGTTGGACAACAGGAACTGGATAAGCGTGCTGCTGAAGTGCCTTGTTGATCGTGCACTTGTAGTCAGCGCAGATTCTCACCGACCCGTCTGGCTTGACAGGCGTGACGATGGGGGTTTCCCACTTGGCGTGGTCAACCGGCTCCAAAACTCCTTGGGCGATCAGCTGGTCCAGTTGTTCGTCCACCTTAGCCTTGAGAGCAAAGGGAACCCGGCGTGGCTTTAGCTTGATGGGGGCGACTTATGGATCAAGGCTAAAGGAGATGGGCGTACCTGTATATTGCCCCAAAGTGCCATCAAAAACCTCGGCAAAGTCTTTGACCAGACCCTCAGTCTCTGCGTTAGAGATGCAGTTGATGCCGGTGACTTCCAGGCCGAGGGCATCAAACCAGTCTAGCCCTAGGAGGCTTGGCCGCTGACCTTCGACCACCACCAACCGGAGCAGGCCCGAAAAATCCTTGAAGGCGATCTGGAACCGGCCAACGCCTACCACGGGAATGTCGTTTCCCTGGTAGTCTCTCAGGTGTACGGGGTGAGAGTTGAGTTGCCTTTTGGACACTCTGGGTACCAGTCTTTTGATGGTGCTCCAAGAAACGATGGACAGGGCAGACCCGGTGTCGATCTCCATGTCACATGGAGCTCCTTCAATGAGCACCGTGACGTTCAGCTTGCGTCGCGTAGGTGAGTCGGTTTGGCCAATCGTGGTTCCAGACGGGCAGCGGCAGTTGGTGAGAGCGAAACAGCTTTCCTTGGCAGACTGGAGTGAAGACTTGGACTTGCGAGTCGGTGAAGGGGGGGGTGTCAGACGGAGCCGATCGGCAGACCTTAGCGATGTGGCCCCTTCTGGAACACTTCCTACAGATGGCGTCTCTGAATCGACACTTGGCACGGGAATGGTTCCCTCCGCAGCTGGTACATTCCGGTTGGCCCTTGGACTTCTGTTGGAACTTCCTGCGCTCCCGCTTTGTCTGGTGCACGTCATCGTCTTCACTGGAGGATGCCTCATCACTGCTGGCCTCTTCATGATGCACTGGAACTGGCTTCATAGCAAGACGCGGGCTGCTGGACTTGCGGATCTCCTGGGCGAAGCGTTCAGCAGCTTCTGAGGCCACAGCCTCCTCAATGGCTTTCTGTAGTGTGAGGTCTGGCTTGGTGAGGAGACGCCGTTGCAGATGGATGTCCCGGACCCCGCAGACGATTCGGTCCATCAGGGCATCGTCTAAGTCTCAGAACTTGCAGTGCATTGCAGCCTGTCGCAGGGCGGTGGTGTAGTTGTTGATTGACTCCCCCTCTGCCTGGTTCCGGTGATAGAACGCATGGCGGGCAGCAATCTTGGACGGCTTTGGTGCGTAGTGGTTGTGGAGCTTCTCTTGGATCGTGTCCCACAGTGTTGCCTGGACTGCTTCAGGCGCAACCAATGCTCGGGCCGTCTCAAACACCTCAGGCCCACAGAGGCTGAGGAATAGGCCCCGCTTCCGCTCCTGTGATACTTGCGTCAGCTCGTTGGCTTGGAGGTAGCAGTCGAACCGAGCAAGGTAGGAGTCCCATGATTCAGAGGCTGGCGCAAACGGCGGTAGAGGCACAAGTGAAGCCATGATTCCGATGCCGGCGTGAAGGGCGATGGATGGAACACCGTGCTCTAGCCAGAACAGTCAGCTCTGAATTGGTTCTGTTCAGTGATTTCGCTCAGTGATTCAGCTCAGTGATTCAGCTCTGCTCAGAGGTGGCTGCATCTGGCTGTGCTCTGATGTCCATCAATCCCATCCTCGTCGCCAGTGTTAAGTTGTGGGCGAACATAGCAGACGACACAGCGATTTCTCCAGAGCAGCTCTTTATTGTAAGCTGGACAGAACTGAACAGCAAACAGCTCAGCCGGCCTGCTTTTATAGGCAGCTGGCTGTCAACATTGTAGCAACAACAACCCAGGGTTTCCCGCCTAAAATAACTGACGTGGACCTGAGTGAAAACTATCTACGGTATCCCCCTGCTGGCCCTGGGTGAGAACTTCAGTACATAACATGTGGGGCCGGCTCACCCATAAGGCAGTGTGAGGCAGCTGCCTTGGGTGGTGGATGCCATAGAGGCAGCGCCCCTGTGAGCAACCCCACCCCTCACTTCACTGTTGCTGGAGCAGCAGTGCTGGCAGCAGCGCCAGCGGCCAATGAGGTCTCGCAAGATCTCACTGAAAACTTGCAAGGTCTTGTGGAGCACATTAAATCTTATGAGATTTTGGCAAGATATCAAGAGGTCTTGTTGGAAGTCGCGGCCACCGCTTCACAAAAAGCGCCACATAAGCCAGGTACGGGAGGCTGTGGTGTCATAATTTGCACTCACAATGCTATTGGGGCGGTTGTATGCAATCCCACTACTAGTTGCAACTGCAAAGCTTCTAGGCTGGTCATATTGCTTCACTTCCAGTCAGTGCTTATCCTGTAGCTTCTGGCTGAGATCCCATAATTTTTCATAACACAAATGTTTGGGGTTGTTTTGTCCTGCTTTCGTTGCACTATAGCCCCACTCCCCAACATCAGTAATGTGGTATCATCTGGGAAGCAGCACAGAACAATTAATAGAGCAGAATAAATCCATGCACTATTATTGTGTCAAAAACACGTTGCAGAATATAATGCCAGACTGGAAGGGCCTGCAGTATCATTCTGAAGCCAGGCAGAGGAAATGCAGTGTTTTCATTCTACCCTCTGCCAGTTGGGGGGGGAAAATGGTAGCTACGAAGATGTACTACAGTCACCAGGGCTACAAATATGTGGCAAAAAAAGAGAAAGTAACAAGGTGGTGTTTTTTTAAAACAAACAAACAAACAAACACACACACACACACAAAAACTGTGACCTGATTCAAATATTGCAACCAATCTCCACATAAAGGTCTGGCTGTTAAAAATGTTAATGCATGCTACATGATGGCTGCATACATGACCTGTAACATTTACAAGTTCCTTGCCACATGAATCATTTCATTTTGTATTCACATTACTATCACACATTTTTGTTTGCCATTGACACAGAAAGTCTCTGCAGGATTGGAACCTATTTCAAGTAAACAACTTGTAAACATTACAGCCTTCCCTTAGAGCTGGCACAAGGCGTAACAAAACAGCATATAACTGCTACCATTATGTCTAAACTGACTGATGGTTACTGCTAAGTTCCAAGACAGAAAGGCACCAAAGAGTAGAATACAACAACCAAGTAAATTAGAGTAAGTATGACAACACCAACCTCACTCAGATTTCATTCAATTCTGTCAAGATGGTGGAGGGGACTTAGAGACATGTTTTATTTTTGCATGTTCAGACCCAGAAACCTCCCCCCCCCCCAAATAAATTCACACTTGACTCAAATTTTGGTTTTGGTTTTTGGCAGAATTTAGGCCACAACTTTATTGATTACATAAAGTGATTGGTTGCATAGGCTCTGGTTCGACTAGCTCCCTGCCATGCAGGTAGTGCTGACCCAGGGTTCCAGCATAGGTCAGCCAAGGGTGAACACCTGGATAAGCGGAAAGCCGGGAACGGGCTAACTCTGCCACCCAAATGTCCCCCTGGACTCAGGTACGGGCACAACCCCCTCTCAGGGGTTGACTAGACCATTTGAATCCCTGGATTCATTTAACGGAATACCCTTCACATAGGGATGGCGAGAGTGTTCTCCCGTCCCTATCACCTGAACCAGAGCCTATCTGCAACCTTACAAGTTGTGACGATTTGCTACGCGGCAAGCGAAACCCAAATGGCAACAGCCAATCAGCCAAGTGGGGAAAATTCCTGCCGTGCCCCTGTCCCAACAACAGAAGACAGACAATGGCATAGCAAGATCAAGTGCAACAAGCCCTAAAAGCAGGGAGAGGTGGGCGGATGTTCCGAATGTACGCACCGAAAGAGGAAGGTCTGGGTCACATGCATGGGCATATATAGGTCCCTCAATCCATTTGGACTGTGCCCCATTGGCCAGATTAAACCCAGCATCGAGGGACCTACCAATCAGGTGTTGTGGCTGACCAATCTTACCCACCCACAACACAGGGGATTGGTTTCCAGGTCTCACCGCAACACGTGCCCTCTTTAAGGGATGACACGATTTTCCCCACCCCACCCCCCCAGTCATCAATGCAGAGACATACAAAGCTTCAGATTTCCCAAAGCAAGGCTCAGCTTCAGTCCCAAGGTGAAATGGGCTTCTTCAAAGTGGTGCAGGGCGCAGCACACCCCAGTCAAAGCAGATTACAAACCAATTTTTTTTTTCCTGTTCAAACCCCACATTTTATGAGATAATTTATTTCAGTTTTGTTTTGTTTTGTTTTTTGCTATGAGAATCATCACACTTATTCCACCATAGTTTACTCCATAGCATGTAGCTTCATAGCCCACAGTATGACAGTCAAAAATGAATTAGCAAACAAAATGCTCATAGTTTCTGCAGAGGTTTTTATATATTAGCTGCAGTGTAGCTAATTTTTCCCATGACAAAAGGATTTTTACTTGCTCAAATACATAAAGGAACTAACTACCCAATATCTGTAACAATTAGTGATTTTAAATTGCATAACTGGCAATTATAGTTTCTAAGGAGCCATCTGAGTCTACCATGTAAATATTGTATACAATGCATGTATTGTTTTATTTAACCATTGGACTAATTTGCAGTGGATGGGGATCGCATGTCAGAGAAAAAGATGATGCTCTCTTAATTATACATGAACAATGAATATTACAGTATTTACTTGAAGCAGCTTTATTTATGTGAATATTTGACAGATAGGACAATTCACTGGTCCGATTCAAGTCCTCTCTGGGCAAAATATGATTTTCAACTTGGCAGTCAGCCTTAGGACTAGGGACTTTTCACCGTTCTCCTCTCCCCCAGTAAACCATGGTTTCACATTCAATGTACATGGTCAAAAATCACATTTAGTGTAACTAGAGATTGAAAACGCGGTTTCAAATGGGTTTTATGTTAGAGGGAAACTAGTTAGTAGTGCAATGGATGTAATGCAGAACCATGGGTGATGTTGTGATGGTGGGACAGGGGGATTGTTCCAGGAAAGGGAGGTAAGAAGTATTCATTCAGAAATGTTGATTTCAGTTTGAAAACCATCTATCTGCTGAGAGGCAGCACTACACTTGCATTGAGTCACTAAAAGTCAATGCTACTTTAATGGATAACAATGTTAGGGGATTTAAAAAAGTTAATGACAGGTGTTTTCTTTTGGGACCACAGTGCATGGAGAGGGTTGTTTAATTCTTGGGCTTCCCATAGGCCAATGTGAGAACAGGATGCTTTGCCAGATGGGTCACGGGCCTAATCCATCAGGTTCTTCTTATGTTCTTATTAAGCAGCTCATTGGATAAGGGAAGGGTCACTGGGAGAGTGTGTGTTTTAATCCATCCCCACTCTGCCATTTGCTCAATCTGAAACATTCCACAGAGGCTACTTCTAAGTACTTTTATTTTCCCATCAGCAGGGGAATCAGTGAAATAGCTTGACGAGGGGTGGGTTTAAATGCCCGCTCCCTCGGTGCCACTTCCCCAATCAAACTAACACCCTCCCATACCTACACTGAGGTAAAGCAAAATATGTGTAGGTAACTTACAAACATTTAACTTGTGCTCATTCAGATTTACGCACTTGGCAAAAAAAAAATTTTTTTTAAAAGGGGGCAGAAAAGGGGCAGGTGTCCAGGGATAAAGGCATTGGCAATTCCACCCGCCATTGAACCCAATACATTATTTTGGCTTTACGTGCTATCTCCGGAAAGTAACCCCCACATAATTTGAGAGTCGCCTGTACTGAGTTTTTGTCAACTGTGACCAAAATGTAAAAAATAAAATAAAAAATAGAACTTGTAGTATACATAATGCTTTTTTCTAGACAAAAATTAATAACTAATATATATATTTCTAGGTTTTACAGTGGTTGTTTTTTTTTTAAGTAGTCTGAAATGTGATTTATATCAATAACCATTCTAACATCAGAAGCAGCTAGCATTACTGGAAGATTTATAAAGACAGACAAAAGTGTTGTAACTAAAAATATATGAGAATGCAGTAAAGCAAAACATGTTCTAATCTTCCTCCAACATAGTCTCAGCCAAGCTCTTTCTCATATGCTCACAAAAGGCTGCCAATAATAAAAAAGAAGACAAAACTTGAGAGAAAACATGGAGGTGCCAGCTTCAAATGAATATGCAAATTTTGGGTGATGTATAGAAGAAAGCTTGAACCATTCCATTCTTCCCTCCTCTAAAAATAAATGTAACAGTACACTTGTTTTCAATTTCAAACCAAGTAGATTTGAATAAGATGGGAAGATGCTTTTCCTTCATTGTTGTAAGAGGAGGGAAATTGCCCACAAGTGGTTGTGTTACCAAGCAGATATTAATATTTATTTCCTATTCTTCTGCCCTATCTAAAGCTGAAAAAACATACCAATATTCCCAACAAAATAATAATGCAATCCTACACATATCTACTCCGAAGTAAGCCCCACTGAGTTGAATGGGGCGTACTCCCAGATAAGCGTGCTGAGGGCTGCAGCCTGGATGATACAAAATGCACCCATAGGAACAGAATGCAAATATAAACCTCTTAAAATATCTTATAAACTCAATACTTTTGCTTTGGGTGACACAAATCTATATACGCATTGACATAAATGGTCATGCACTGTCAACACACATACACCAAATAATCATCTAAATCACTCTGATCTCTAGAGCTTAACCTGCAAAATCAGAACACTTTTTCTCCAGCCACTCAGCTTGGCTCTTTTTAAAAGAGAAAGAGAAAGCAATCAGGGAGCTAAACTGTACTACAGTCAAACAGATGTATGCACCTGGGACCAACAAGAGGCTTTAAACAAACTATGTAGCTGTTCTGTAGAAGCTGCTAACAGCTTAATTAACAACATTCAAGTGCCCCTTTGGGAAAAATAATATGGATATATCTTTAAGATGACATGGTTACATTAAAAGAAACTGACTGATTGAATTTATATACCGCCTTATACCTGGAGGTCTTACGGCAGTTCATAGAATAAAATCAAAATTTAAAACCACAAGATACACAATCAAAACAAAAACAACCCAACCCCCCCCAAAAAAGCTCCACATTTTAAAAGGGCATATGATGTCAATCAAATCAACCAAAGGCCTGGTTAAAAAAGAACGTTTTTGCCTGGCACCTAAAGGTGTATAATGAAAGTGTCAGGTGAACTTCCCTGGGGAGAGCGTTCCACTGCAGAGAAGGTCTGTTTTCATGTTGCCACCCTCCGGACCCCTCAAGGAGGCGACACACAAAGAAGAGCCTCAGAAGATGATCTCAGGGTTCATATGGAAAGAGTTGGTCCTTGAGGTACTGCAGTCCTGATCCGTTTAAGGCTTTATAGGTCAAAAGCAGCACTTTGAATTGGACCCAGAAACTAACGGGTAGCCAGTGCAGTCGGACCAGGATCGTGTAATATGCTCAAACCGTCTAGCTCTGGTGAGCAACCTGGCTGCTGAATTCTGCACTAGCTGAAGTTTCTGAACCGTCTTCAGAGATAGCCCTACATATAATGCATTGCAGTAATCTAACCTTGAGATAACCAGAGCACAGACAACAGTAGTTAGGCTATCCCTGTCCAGATAAGGGTGTAGCTGGGACACCAGCTGAAGCTGATGGAAGGCACTCTGGGATACTGAGGCCACCTGAGCCTTGAGCGACAGCAAAGGATCCAGGAGTACTCCCAAGCTATGTACTTGCTCCTTCAGAGGAAGTGTAACCCCATCAAGAGCAGGCAACCTCCCAGCCACCCGCCATTGACCCTCCTGTGCAAATTTCTACCCACGGACTTCTGATTCTTCTGCATGAGAGCCCCTAAAGCAAAAGGCAATAATTTTACAACCAAAGCTATACAACCAGACAGAACACAAAATGGGGAGCAGTTTCGCTCCTTCACAAACAACTTCTGAAGGGCCAAAGATTTGCTAGCCCTGGTTTACACACACACACACACACACACACACACACACTATTGCGTATGGGTGCTTCACTTACTGTAGATTCTCATTTCCAGTTTATATATTATCAAAACTACTTCCTCTGCAAAATTTCCTCATTAAATGCAACACCTAGTGAATAATGTAAGCACCCAAATATTTCCCAGTCTCTCCTATAAAACAGAATTAATGAACTGCATGCTAGTAGGAAAGGAAAGTGCTTAAATTATTGTTTCAGTAAATTTCTGATAAATATTACACTAAGTAATTAAAATTATTATTATTTATTAGAGCTATTTATATACAACTATATACTGAAGTTTCTAAAAGGCATACAATGTTGAGCGATTTAGAAGTGTTTCCAGATCCCTGAAGGCATAGGGAGCTTGGAACTTCTACATTTTAAGAAATCAGGGTTAAAATACAAATAAAGCAATGGAGTTCCATCCAGAATGATGAATGTGTTAGTTTGAATTCCCCATCTTTAATATCTTATAGGCAAGCATCTTTTGCAAACTGTAGGCGTTTCCTAGTATCCTGGAAATGGTAGAAAACTAAACTGACATCTTATTTGCAAAGAGAAATTTAATAACATGCTGTCAAAAAGATGGGCCTGAAGCATGAAACTTATTTTTATATGTCATGATTTCCAAATCCTTGCCAATAATTGTATCAGGATATTCTTATTTGTAAAACACACATCTTGGTCATTATCCCCTACTTTAATAATTATTGCAATTGCAAAATATGGCAAATGAACCCAAACAATTACACAAAATTAAACCAGCACATAAGCACTCCAGTAAGACAACGACCACAATACCTACCTCCATTTTCTTCTCCATTGCTATTGTTTGTTTCAGCCATTTCAGTACCATCCAACTCAGATTCACAACTTAAATCCAATGTCCCATCTGCTTGGCATGTAGAGTCTTCCTTCTGTATATGAAGAAACATGTGATGGTGTTGTTTGACACATTTCAAAAATGAATCTGCATCTTATTTCTGTAAATCTCTCTTACATAAGTAAAATATGATTGCTGACAATCTGAAAATCAGAAAGAACCGCTCTGCCAAGTCACAATGTATATTCATCTGGAAAGTTTATACATAAAACTGCTGATTACTTCACATCTTTGTGTGTAGGCAGCAGAAACAAGCTTGTTTAAAAATTCCAGCCACAGAAAATCCTCATATCCTTCTTAAGTTCCTCTTTTGCCATTGGCCATTGCCTGAATTCCACAACAACTTGGAAGTCACAGGAAAGAAAAGCCTTGCCGAGACTGTAAACAAATCTAAATATAGCAAGAATGGATTTTTTTAAAAAAACCCTACCTTTGAATTCTGTTACCTTGTATCAAAAAAGCACATATTTTTAATTCACAGAAAAAGCATGATGAATTCCATATTGATTGCTGCACGTCTATGTCCCATTGTATCAATTTCAGAATTTAAAAATTTAAATTAAAAATTGTAAAGTAAACCTGCTCCATAAAACTCATTATCTTTCCCCCCCTTTGCCCACACCCCTCTTTACTCTTTCACACACCAGTTATCAAATAAATGAATTTGATTAAGGATCTCAGAAAGGAATTCTATTCAGTCTGCATAAAGTCATTATTTGAACCATGGCTTTACAATCTCAGTTCCTTAGGAAGTGCAGGATTGTAAAATGTAATATGTGAAAGCTCCCTAAATACAACAATGGCAAATATTCTTCTTTTAAACGTAAGTCCAATATGTCTTAAGAACATCAATCATCCTTTTGAGGTTAGTGCACATAAAACAAAATAAGTTTTCTAAGCTTTGAGAAGGTAGTAATTTAACCCAGGAAGAGAGAAATTCAGGAACTCATATACTTTTGTTATCAGAACAGCCAGCATTTAACTGAAGTGTAAGTAGCTTTAAATGACATTTGAACAGAACTTTCAGATCTTTTCTTCATACAGCCTTCCCAAATTCAACTGGTTTACTTTTGCATTTCACTAAGATTTACATAAAATAGTCTTCATGGCTTTGGGTACTTTCATCGCTAAAAATGCAACTTACTTTGAGTGCGTAGAGTCCTGCCTTGCCAGGAATTTTGAAGAATGTCCCATCACCTACACGAGTGTTAGTATGAAGCATTGCATTCAGACAAGCTAATGGAGAAGTGCCACTGAAAAACAAAAATGGGGAAAAATAAAGCAGGCTGCAATGGACTGTTTCATGTAACACTCTTCCCTCTTTTTATTTTTTTCTAAACCCATGCTTCCCTTAAAAAAACCTCCCAACCCTGAAAACATCTACATTACAATAACAGGCCAGTTGAAACTTAATCATATGCATCTGTCCCTTCAGCTTCAGGCAAAAAGTCTGCAAATTATAATTATGCTATTTTCACGCAGTAAACAGCTCTACATTTAAAAAGAACTACAGTCCAAATATTTATGTGAAATTACTTTGCAAATAACACCATGAAGCCTCATTTTTAGAATGTTACAGACAATGTGGCTTTGCACATGAATGATCAAAACAGAACCAAGTTCAAGGGCAGCTGCATCCCATAGGATGGAAAAGCAACAAAAGAATAGCAAATACCCCAGGAAGAACACATTTAGCATTGCAAGTGTGAGCTATGAACAAGTATGAACAGCATTTCCTTAACACAGCCAATGCAAACATGCATGTCTTGTATGATTTAGACAACATTACAGTAATCTGAAGCTTTTCATGTGATGGGCAACTTTCTTAAGTACACTTGCTGGCAATAAGGTTCCTTTGATTTCAAGGGAATTTACTTCCAGATTAAGTGTTGAGGATCAATTGCTGCTCAAGACACAGGCCAGTCTGACAAAGCTCTACAATTCTATGATTCTATGTTTCTATGATCACATAGTATAAAACACAAATGAATCTTAAGGACATTTGTAAGTGCAGAAGAAGTCAAAAGATTTCCAGTCATGAAATCTGGACAAGAATATATAAGGAAGCATAATGCCCTGTATACCCTTCAGGAAAACTACTCGCCTCCCCAATATGTAGATAATTTGGGGAAAATATTTGTGGAAAGAGAACAATTAATTTGCAGCACTCCATTTCTATCCATTATGACTGTAGTCATTCACATTTAATTAAACATAGGATTTCAACTGTTTTTCTTCATGTAAGTTCTAATTAAATAATGCAAATACCAATATATAATGAATGCAGTTAAATCAAGGTAATAGTTTCATTCAATAAACAGACATGTCAATTACAAGTCTTTTTGTCATTTTGAATCATTGTTGTGTACTGATAAAGTGTTAATCAGAACTCAATATTGCTGTTAGACAATATTGTTCAACGGGCTTGTACACACTGCTTCTTCTATTGAGTTAAAAAAGAATTACTGCTGCTTAATTTAATAAAATTAGCTAATGGTTGGTTGTTTTGCATAATGTGTTTTTAATAGGTATTTTGGTTTCTGAGCTGCTTTGTACGTCCTTTTCAATCCAAAAGGCAGGATATAAGTCTTTTTAATAAACACATGAATAAATAAAATACTGTTTATTCAAACATGCATGAGCGAGTGTTAAGACAGATAATTTTATCAGGAATCACTACAAAGCAATTTCTGTGATCCCCAGCTTTTTAGTTATCATATTTGTACCTTGCATTTCCTTCAAAAATCTTAGCTTGGCATACACAATTATCTGAATCCATCTTTGCAACCATTCTGGGAGACGGTTAGCCTGAGAGATGGAGACTGGTCCAAGGTTACCCAACGAGTTTCAAGGTAAGTGGGTATTACAGCCTAGGTCTCCCCAGTCTAAGTTCAACATTCCTTGCATTTATGATTATTTATTGATTCACAGCATTCATGGTGTGCAACTCAGTGGAACATATATTTCTTTTGGCAAGCATATGCAATTTCCATTATAGACCACTGAACTCCTCATGCAAGATATTACGTGAAACATCTTTAAAATTCATTTGTAACAAATAAATTTGGCTTTTCAAGGGGAAAAACACTTGAAGAACATATCTGACCTCAAGTAACCCTTGAATAATATCTATGAACTCAAATAACACTAGTTATCAAATCAGATTATTAATGTAGAATCCATAAGAAAGATGCACTAACATGTTCATTGTTTAAGGGTAGCAAAACTCAGAATAACACATGACTTCCTTCAGAATGTTCTTCATGGAGTGAGTATCTGACATGCAATTACATGTAGTATTTAGCAGCCCTATATATACTCTCTCCCGCTCTCCGTTCCCTCTCTCATACATATATAATCTCAAAGGGAGCTGGTAGTCATGAAGTCAGATTCTTGGAAATGAATCAAATGCTGTCATAGTACAAGTGAAATTGAATGAAATATATAGTTCTGATTGTCTCAACAGCATTGAAGATTGCATTTTTCCTTCATGAAGGGGAAGGCTGTCAAAGGCTACTAGTCATGATGGCTCCAGAATCAGAGACAATATGCCTGCAAATACCACTTGCTGGGGAGAATACTGGGATAAAGTGCTGTGTTGCTTCCCATCCTTCATTGTGAGAACAGAATGATTGACTAGATGGGCCTTTGCTCTGATCCAGAAAGGTTCGTTATTTTGGCTTTTCATGTAGATCTATCCCAAGGGTGAAGAATTTGTTACTGAACTCCATAATCCACATGCACCATCATCCATGTTTAGACGCGGGTGGCGTCCACAGAGCCACAGAGGCTAGGGCTTGCCGATCAGAAGGTCAGCGGTTTGAATCTCCACGACGGGGTGAGCTCCCGTTGCTCGGTCCCTGCTCCTGCCAACCTAGCAGTTCGAAAGCACCTCAAAGTGCAAGTAGATAAATAGGTACCACTCCGGTGGGAAGGTAAACTGAGTTTCCGTGCGCTGCTCTGGTTCACCAGAAGCGGCTTAGTCATGTTGGCCACGTGACACGGAAGCTGTACGCCAGCTCCCTCGGCCAATAAAGCGAGATGAGCGCCGCAACCCCAGAGTCGGCCACGACTGGACCTAATGGTCAGGGGTCCCTTTTACCTTTATCCCAAGGGTGAAGAATTTGTTACTGAACTCCATAATCCACAGCCACCATCATCCATGTTTGGGGATGGTGAGAGTCATAGTCATGGGCCACAGGTTCCTCATCCCTGCTCTTTTCAGAAGCTCCATGTTGCCATAATCTCTTTGGACAGTATATGAACCCATTTCCCTGCTTCATCTTCTATTGCTTTAGCACTGCTTTCCCATTTTTCCACTGAGATCATTAAACAGACCCCAACTTGAGTTTAATAAGCAGTTTGGAACAGCAGCTGCAGGAAGATGTCTGGACTGCATTACCACCCTTACTAGATTAATAGTTAAAAGATATATTTTTCTGGTCATACGAAACAAAGCAAAGTGAATGGACATAGTAATGTATGTCTCATCGGTACCAATATGCTCATCTATCAAAAATTAGAAATTTATATAAAATTATGAACAGAAAACAAGTCTGCAATCTTTCACAATCGTTAACTTGATATGACTTAAGAACTATGCATTTTCTTCTCCATATAAATGATATCTTGCAAAAAAAGCAGATGTTTTATTACCATCAGAAGGAAGAGCTCTAGTAGGAACTATTACAAAGCTTTCAGAGCATGTGCAAAGCAAAATCTAAGAGTGTAAAGAGCAACACAAATCCAAAGCGTTGATGATGCTCTGCCATGGCAAACAACACTACCTAAAAACCAAAGGGGTGAACCAAGTGCTTGTTTTCATGAGCAGCTGTTGATTAAGGCTGCCAAAGCTGAGAGCTGGAGAGAGCATTTCCTGTGGTGCTCCTGGTCTTTGGATTGACCTCCCCAAGGAGATCTACCTATAGAGCTTGGTAGTATCATTTAGATGCCAGGCAAAACATTTCTGTTTCCCCAGGTTTTAGAATCAGCTCCTGTGAGCATTCTTTAAGAGCAGTCTGATTTCATCACCTATTTAAAATTGGCTGTTGCTGTTTTAAGTTTATTGTTTTTAATTTGCCATGTTAGTTGTAAGCTTTGAACAGTCATACCTTGGTTGCAGAACACTTGGAACCCATACGTTTCGGCTCCCGAACGATCGAAAACCAGGAGTGTTTCGGTTTTCAAACAATTTTCAGAAGCCGAACGTCCGGCGCAGCATCCGTGGCTTCTGATTGGCTGCAGGAGCTTCCTGCAACCACTGAGAAGCCGTGTTTGGTTTCCGAATGTTTTGGAAGTCAAATGGACTTCCGGAACGGATTATGTTCAACTTACAAAGCATGACTGTACAGTGGTACCTGGGGTTGAGAACTTAATTCATTCTGGAGGTCCGTTCTTAACCTAAACTGTTCTTAACCTGAAGCACCACTTTAGCTAATGGGGACTCCCGCCGCACGATTTCTGTTCTCATCCTGAAGCAAAGTTCTTAACCCGATGTATTATTTCTGAGTTAGCGGAGTCTGTAACCTGAAGTGTATGTAACCTGAAGCGTGTGTAACCCACGGTTACCACTGTATTAGTAGTAGCATTACTATTAAATACTACTATCACCACCACTACTACATTTTGTTTCTTACTCCTATGTTAACTTCCCTGGGAAAAGAAATCTATGTGAAAGCATAGTATATGAATTATGTAAACAAATAAGGAAAGAATGAAATCCATATAAGAAAATATCACCACCCCCTCTTTTCAATGCAGCCACTATGCTCCTCAAAGATCCTCTCTGGAGTGTGGATGACTATCCTGAAGAATGTGGGATGTGCTGTGGAAGCTGCTGAGGGAGTGGGGGATCAGCTCGAATAAGATGACAGCATATTCCATGAGCAATGTCTCAGCCTATATTTGGCAAATTTTCCCCTCCCCCAGCACACACACACACACACACACACACACACACACACAGCGCCTATATATTTCTACTGCATAGTTCTGCAGAAAAATACTGTTTAGCACACTTCACTGCATTTATCAAATCCATTATCCAATGCCAGGTGACCCACAAATATATTTTAAGGACTTCTACCAGAACTGTGTAAATGTGTTGTCCACACACACAAAAATTAAAACAAAAATGCATCCAAGAAGCTATTAATACAAACTTACTTTCTATAATGAAGAACAGTTGCCAGAACCCCACCAGATGCAAAACATGGAAGAAAACAAAACAAAAAACAAAAATCTAGTTAGACAATATTTCAGAATTCCTTCCTAATTCTAAATAAGTCATCAACTTATCTGCTGCAATCATGTATTTCTCAAAACCTATTTTAATTCTGAACTCTCTTCCTTTTAGATGGTCTGCATGCCGGGTTCCTACAAATAAATGCACTATTCGTTTCAAGCTTTTGTTCATGCTCCCTTGCAGGGAAAAAAGCCTTTAGCATCTGGTGCCTTTGAGCTCCCTCTGCTGGGCTGTGCAGCAGGAGCTGATTAAGGTAATCAAAACAGAGCAGGGCGGGAACCAGGCTTCCTGAATTCAGTTACACTGCATTTTTTAAAAAAAGAAAATATAAAAGAACTGAAGATAGGAAATCAGTACAAACAGAACTTATTTATATGGGTTCCACGATGAAAAACACTGTAAAGAAATCAGGACAGAATTTTGTTCAAAGGTGCAGTAGTACTTTTAATTACAGCATCCTTCTTTATCCTAATGGGCGCTTAGCGGTGTACCCAACACCTTGTTTTAAAAATTATCAGCAGATTAAAGTCTTCTACAACTGCACTGAATATACAGCTTTCCAGAAATGGCACTGTCCTGTGCAATACAAATAATGCTTCACAGCTCTCTGTACACAAGAGATCACTTACAGGGCTTAGAGTACAATCCTAAACACATGCTAATGACACAAAGAACACAGTGGGACTCACTCCCAAGTAAATATGCATAGGATTGTTCTCTAAGAACAGCTGTGGTTGAAAAAATCACTGAATGCTTATCATTTTCTAACAAAGGCATCAAGTTACATACGATGCAAAAAGAAGGGCTTTCAAGTTCTTTTAAAATAAAATTAATGTTAAAATCTATTGAAACTAAAATATTTTTATAATCCTAAACATTCCTGAGAGTTACAGTTTTACTAGTTGGTCAGGAAGGACTATGTATAGCAGCAGGAGGAAAGGCTGTGTGCACATCTGTAGACACAAAAATGTATGCTGATTGTGTACTTTGCTAAATATACACATAAACACGCTAACTTTAGTATTACAATTACGATTAAAATGTAAAAGAAAGGGGTCATCTGGGATGGTTCTGCCAGCCACCAGAAATCTTTCAGGGCTGATCTATGCTCACAACTGAAGGAGGGGGTAGTTCACACCATAGCAAATATTCTGTAAGATAATTGTAAGCAGGAAGACACTGTACTCCATACAGTGTTTGGATTCCTTATTATTTTTTAAAAATATGTGTGGTTATTTACAGTTTGTATGGGTCAAAAATCATCACAGTAAATGATTTTTAAACAAAGCAGGGACTGGATAAGCTACCTGGTTTTTTTGAAAATCCCTAGCAAGGCATAATTCCAATTGGCTTTCTGAATAATAGTGCTTTCGCATTTGTGGCTATACAGCACCTCCATACAACAATAACCTCTATCTACAGAGCGATCGTAAGTGGAGTTGGAGGGACTGGCATGGCAGATGTGCTACTATTGAAACTCCTGCTGCCTCACAATCAGGGCAGAAGGGGGTGGTGAATTTTGCCAAGGGCATAAGAAGAGACCTGCTGGACTAGACCAAAGGCCCTTCTAAAGTCGGAATGGCCGCTTGACAGGGAACACATTAGCACCCCCTGTTACATGGAGCCTTTTGGTCCATTAGGTGGGTGGAAGCGCTTCGTTATTTAAGGTCAGGCTGCCTGCCTCCCACGGCTTATTTGGAGCTTTGCACAGGCAGCCCTTGTCCCTTGCCTCAGTTTCAGCCTGGGATTAGTTGGTTACCTTTTTTGGAGTCAAGCTGGAATTTTTGGTTGAACCCATGACTAGCTTTTCAGAGAGCTATTACCTCTGGTGGGTAATATATCTTGAATGTTGGGAAATGATGTCACAATTATTTCTACCTTGCTTTTTTGTGAGTTTCTCAGGGAAGTTCCACAATGAAATGTTTGGGCTCTATGCCTATCTGAATGTGACTCCACATCCTTATCCACACCTGGAGGATATTAACTCTCCACATGGACAGAGATCATTAACTTCACTGAGCCATGCATTTCAAATATGTTTTGATGTGCTCTGATGTGCCATGGCTCAAATTAAACAATCTTTTTTGGATGGGGTGGAATACTTAAAAAAAAAATAGAAACAGAAGTATTTTGAATAATGAATAGTTAAATTGTTTTTGGGAGAGAAGAAAACTATGCAAGTGGAAGCAAGTTTTCATCTTTTTAAAAGTTTTGTGTCTTTGGTTTTTTGGGCAACAGATGGATTCAGTGCAGCTTAATTTCTAAACAAGAGGTATGGAATCAATCTTGTCTGAAAATCATACTTGGGCCCTCTTTCATGAAAACTCTTTACCTGTCCATAGAAGTGCAGAGAATATTTAATTGGGGGGGGTGTAGAAAGGAGGAGACAATGGCACTCTGTAACATGTGTAACGGCACACTTTCCTAAATAAGTGCTCTTGCGATGAAAACAGCAAAGTGAAAAATTGCAGCCTACCAAACCAAAATGTTACCAGCCACCACTGCAGCAAACTATTGTTTGTTTTGATGGGACCTCCAAATCATCTGAACTGAACCAGTGCAATCTCTACTGTGAAAACTGCACTAACAATGCTCTTTAATGATCTGGATTTAATATTAGCAAGTACACGGTCAGTTGTAAGCTAATTTACATAATGCTAATTTATCAAGGTGGATTTAGGGCAGCACAACCAGTTCTGCAGCACTGAGCGTCGAGCCTAGAGGGCACCACATGGCTTTGCAACCATGACATAGTGAAGGGAGCAGAACAGAAAGAGGCACAGCAGCACTGAATTTTGGCCTCGTACAAATCGCCACTGAAATTTGAAGGATCAAAGTCCAGCCCTGCTAACTTACGCTGGGAGGCAGAGTATATGCTTTAGAAATAAATAAGTAAAAATGTGGTTTTGGAGAAATGCCCATTTTTAAAATATTTAAAACATCCATTCTATTCACCTCTCTCATTCTCTGCTTTGGGAAGATCCAAGTGATAATTTCCACAAAATGCTATTTGCATTTGGCATAGTTTCCAGAAACAGCACTATAAAAGATATGGCAGCCCTTTTTTTGCCAGAAGGTAAAAACAGAACAAGGGAAAATAAATGACTATTGTTGAGATGAGCACAGAGAACCCTTTGACAACATAAACTCTTGGCAGTCAAAAGTGTTGCTATTATACATAGCATGAAAAAAAACAGTAAAGAATGTTTTACAGTGGCCATTTGAAAATTAAATGAGGTTTTATAGAACGATAAAGTTGAAAAGTCCCCAAAGGCTAACGCTTTGCTAGCAAAACAGTAAAAGGCACTGTTTGTCCTGCTGAAGTAGCTTCCAAGCATCTTTTCTTGCTTTTTTAATAATAAGCAAAATTAGAAATTACTTTCCTAAGCAATGCTTAAAAATCATCCAGGCTACTATCATTTCAAAGGCTCCATTTTTAATTGCATAACTAGTTTCTGCACAGAACATTTAGAATACCAAAAGTTACTGCACTGCAATCCCACTGTACCAGAGGTATTTTTGTGAAATGCTTTTGTTCACATTACCGGTTAAAAAAGCAGCAGCAGCAGAGCTGTGGAAAATGGGTAACAGCACTTGTCTGTATCAGCAACTTTTCATAATAAGCACCAGTAGAGTAAACTGTAATAGGGAGCATTTAATCTTTTACATAAAACCACAAAAAGATTGTGCAACATGTACCCAACTGCAAATGCACCCTTATTTTATCTCTTCTTTCCTTTTTCTCAGAAAACATTAGGCTGAGCTAAGGGAAGCCCCGCCAGCATTGCCAACCCAGCAAGACATTTTGCTACCTAAAGCAGAGCCCAAATGCCTTGCCAAATGATGTCTAGAAAGCCTCACTGCACCATTCAGACACCACTTCACCTCTCCCTCCTCATGGTGCTGCCTAAATCAGGTTGACTCATCCTCCTGTATGGCAGGGTCAGCCCCACAGCACAAATTCTAGCCCACTTCATACACAACACAAAGCCAAAACCATGCTTTGTGTGACCATGCAAACATGCAGGTTTTTGGAAATAAGATCATGGCTGCTTTGCTCCTCCTCCAGTCCTGTTGCCTCCACACTGCTGTGAGTCAAGCCATGGTTTGGCTTAGCATTGTGTCCTAACCCAGGCACCTCCCCCAGACAAACCATGGGAGGTCAGCCATAGAACAAACCTTTGTTTGGAGCAAGATAAACCATGAGCCTGGATCCTTGTGTAATGTGAAGGCAAACAGCTGTGATCTTCTCTCTAGGAACCCATATCTTTGCCCATCCACACAAAGCCATGGTTTGGTTTAGCATTACATACAAATCAGGTCTCTGTCTCCCAAAAAATTTCAATGCTCACCAACTGCAGAAAAATGAACTGAAGATAGTCACCAAAACTAGGGCTGCTTCCTGCATTGTCTTTATAGTAATCACTTCTGCCTCCTCTTGATCTTTGCCACAGGCCCACAGACACATTTTGCCCTCATCTTCCAATCTCAGCTCTAATCTCCTGGTCCCCTGACAAAGCTGAGACTGCTCTCTGAATCTCTTCTATATTGTAACGGAACCAGCTGATGGCATGGTGAGAAGCAAGATCAGCTGTTCCTTCCTGTCATTTCAGCTGTATGTAGCCCCTCATATAATGATGGAGAAAGTACCTTAGAGAAATATACCTAGAAGGGATATATTGTACATTGGCTTTTTCCCCTTTTAAGTGTTGATATATTGAATCTGCCTGTAATGAAGTCACTCTGCTTGCACAGCCTAGCCTGTTATTAGTATGCTGTACTGTATGAATTAAAATCAGATAAGGCATTTAACATTTTCCTAACATCAGAAGAAAACACACCAAGATAAATTTCCTCAACCTTTCATCATTCTGAATCCTATTAGTTAAGATAAGTGCTTTACCTGGTGAAACAGCATTTTGATCTAGAAGGTTACTCTACCGATTTCAAAACCAAACGTTTTGAAAGCCCAAATGCGGGAGATGAAATCAAGCCGATTCCCCACCCCCTTTTGCTACACTGCTCAGCTTTGCAGCCCATGAGAAAACAGCTGTTCAGTTCTACCTTAGGTTTACAAAATTTCTTTCTTTTTCCTCAACCTCCCCCAACCCCCAGGAAAATCTCTCTCTTTGAGAAATATAAAGCGTTTCTTTTGTCTGGAGTATTTGGAGTCTATGGGAAAGGATTCAGTGGCACAGGACGTGCTCTGTATGCAAAAGGTCCAGGTTTAATTCCTAACATCTCTAGGAATGCCTGGCAAAGACCCCTGTTTGAAGTTCTGGAGATCTGCTTGCCAGTCAGCACAGCGGTAATGGTCAACTAGATAGACCAGTGGTCAGCCTTTGTACAGGGCACATCCCTATGTTGCTATGTTGAGAGACTTGTGTGGCTGTGCCCCTACTGTTTCATTTTTTAAACACCATGTAAACGTCTTAGGGCTTTCAAAGATCAGAAAACCTTGGATTCATTTCAGGAGGGTTGATTCAGTGTTTTTAGCCAAAGTTTCTGTTTACCCAGGCATATAATCCACAATGCTTTCCAATTTAATCTACACACCTTGCCACACCCTGTTCAGCTATGCTCATGTCACTGGGTAGCTTCACTGACTTGTGAGCTCGTTCATTAGTTCACACCGAAAGCAGCTGGCCATTCTTCACATGAAACTAAAAATATTCAGGCAGCACAAATACTTCCTGAGATGAACCCAAACTTGTAATACTACAGAAAGATATTTTAAGCAACACCCCCTCCCCAAAAAACCCCTTAAAAGATGCTGGGTTCCCTTAGACACATACATAGATAGGCAGGCAAATAACTTTGAGCTAGTAATATTTCTTATTGTCTGCAAAGCTGAACAATGCAACCCTATACAGTGGCTACTCATCACACGGTCTCATTGAGTTAAATGAAGCTGACAGGACTGCAGCCCTGGGTATCCAGTGTTCATCATACTCAAGAGTTGAAATCACTGGGCTTAAGTAACTTAAATGGGACTCACCTGAGCAGGAGTTAGTTGACTATCACCCTAATGATCCATTTACAAGGCAGAACCTTTGTTGTTCTACACACATAAAAATGCAAGAATGCTGTCACGCTGCACTTGGCTTGACCACAGACAGGTGGCACTGGAAACTACAGAGTGACAAGACATGGTGGATGGGCAGCCCAGGTGAGTCCCAGAGGGAAAGCCATAACAGGCTGCAGCTGCCTGCCCCATCACCTCCACTGGCTTCTCAAGCTGCCAGCCCTGGGGCTCCTGCCTCCAGGAGCCAGATCCCCAGGCTGGCTCCTCCCTGCCCTTCCCCATGGGTAAGGGAAGAAGGAGGAGGATAATAATAAGAGGCTTTGGGTGAACTCTAAGGGAGGGAAGTAATTTTGGCAAGAGGGCTGGATGGGTGGTGTGGGCGAGCAAAGGAAACAGGAGTAGCAGCCCCAAGGAGTAAAATATAACAATACATTAACACCAATAGCTATGTTTCAGCACAATGAGAAAGATTTGATTTACTGTAGCATCTTAAAGATGCTACAGACTCATGTTGTTACAAGGTTATGACATGATAATACAGGAACATATATTTTCAGATAGCTATATGAACAAGGCCCCTGAAGTTCAACTCAGATGAATAGTATGCATGTATATGAAAGTATGATATCTAATTCATATTCCAGTTCAACAAGTTTTGTTTGACTTATCAGCAGCAGATATATTACAGTGTCTTTTAAACTTAATGCAATGACCTTAATAATATCTTCCCCATCCAACGCTCAAACACTCCAATAAGCAGTAAGCATAATAAGCTATATAGTGAATTATTGTTTCTAAGGCACATGAACTTTGAAGCAGCTATGAGTGTAGAATCAAGGACTTGTATCATCCAGCAAGGAATGATGTTTTAATTTTTGCCTATTGGACTAACCCCCTTTTTTCCCCAAGTACTATTTAAAATTAAAAGTTCACACTAAAATAATGCAACAGGTATGTCAAACTGTTCGCTGTACATGCAAGATGGAGATTTCTACACAGTTCATCTAAAAATTACTTGCTTCCAATAATATCCTGCACAGAATTAAGGAAAATTGTTCTCAGCAAGTTACAGCAATGCTTTCCCGCTCCAGAATAAGCAAAGAGAAGCTAAAGCAATTTGATCTCACAGCAAGAAAGAAAACCAGCTGTAAAATTCAGGGAGTAATATGAATATCCCCAGTAGCAAGCTTTAAATATAACAAGCATTTAAAGTGTCTCATTTACGCTGAAAGTTGGAAGTGCATATGATCCATATCAATATCATTTTGCTGAGCAGTTCTGCATCCATTTTTAAAGTTAATTCTGTAAAGGAAGGCTTTCAACCTCTAAAACCTTAAAAATGAGCTAAATTCTGTTCAATTTAGTTCTTAATTTTCTTAAAAAAAATTGGGGGATCAAGTTTATATATTTAAAATATCACAGTTTATCCACACTAATCAGTTTTACTGTTGATTGATCTACAGATTAAGAAAATCAATTTGAAGTTTATTTTAATTAATAAATATTGTTATAATACCTAAAAGCAGGCCCAGCCCAACCATAAGGCAGGATGAAGGCACCGCCTTAGGTGGCAGAAGCCCTTGAGAAGGCCCACCTGCCCTGCCACCTCTACCACAGGAGACGCGGGGCTGGTGGAGAAATGGTGCCAGTGGAAAAGCGGCACTGGCATTGGCGCCAGTTTCCAGCAAGATCTCGTGAGATGTCGTGAGATTTCAGTGAGACCTTGCTGGAAATCAGTGAGATCTCACAGGAAGGAAAACAGGGCTAATGCTAGCACCGCCTCGCCAAAGGAGGCAAAGGGAGTGCAGTGGTGGCAGTGGCTGGGCAGGACGGTACTTCCCATTTCACCTCAAGCGGTGAAACGAGATGCAATGCCCTTGCTTAAAAGATTGTCTCACCTCTTATATACCCAACTGATCACCGTGCTCTGCAGGACAACATTTCCTAAGGAGGACCAGTCCATATAACAGGGGTCACCAATGTGGCACCTGCAGACAACAGTGTGTCCACCACTGGCTCTTACATTGCCCATAAAACTTCTGTAAATATCATCTCAAAAGTCTACAATGCACTGTTTCTTCTCGCTGTTTGCTCTCCCTGCTCAGTTCCTGTTTCCACTGGCTTAGCCTCTCCTACATGGTACACAACCCTCTGAAATATGTCCACATTTCACTGGATTCCACAATTGGTCACCCACCCTACTTTCTATTATGAACCAAGGAGAGATGCAAAGAGCTTCTCTTTCTGATTGTGGCAGTGGCTGGTGTAGCTGCCTTATTTACCATTTTCTGGGAGCACTAATGCAGGGCAGGGGATGCCTGCACCATTTTGTGCTCCCATCTCTCTTTCTGTTCTTTTAGGTGTTGCAGCCATTTTGTTTTATTTTGTGACTGGTACCCATGTGCTCACTGGCTAAAAAAGACTGGTGACCTTTGCTATTCAATTTAGGAACATTTTGTGTGGGGACCCCTGACATTTGGAACTGCCTCCCATTTCATATCTTGCCCCCCACCCTGCACCTCACAACAACACCCCCTCCCATTGCTTTGGAACTATCTCAGTGGTAATGAACTCAAGATCCAACCTAGTGTTTATCTACATTTCCATTCACTGCATTAAATGTTAGGATTTGGTAGGGTTTTAGTATCTTTTAAAATTCTATCTATTATATTACTAGGCTACTGTACTTTTAAGGTCACATCTTCACAATGCAGTATCATTTGTGTGTGTGTGTCCTAAACATTTACTTAGGGCGGTATTCAATGCTAGTGTTACTCAGAGTAGACCTATCAAAATCATTGGCCATGATTAAATTAGGTCTAGGACTCCTTGTCCTGAAATCTGGTCAAGAGGAGAAAAGAAATCTGCTGGGGCAGCATTGCAAATATTCCCACAATTTTATTAGTCCATAACTGGGGTTTGTTTTGTTTTTGTACTATACCACTTCTCTATATCTTTGTAGATTTGAAAAGCACATTAAAATAAAAACAAGGCCTTTCCATCTTGTACATAATATTGTTGAAAGTTAACTGCTCTGGGATTAGTGATTTGTGTATTTTTTAAAAAGAAATTAAAAGGACATAAGAACATGAGAAGAGCCTACTGCATCCGACAGGCCCATGCCAAGCTTGTCTGAGGCCTGGAGAGAGTATTGTTCACGAGATGCAGCACCGCAGCACCACCACCTAATCTGATCAAACTCTGCACACTAGTATGCAATAACGCAGGTCCAGATTTTACTATCAAAGCCTTGCAGTACATACAGACAAGCATGGGCATATCGCCCATTAAGTCCCTGGTCGGCTGGGAAGCATGGGGCATTCTTAGCATGACAGCATAAATCCAGCAGGCCCCCTGACAGCACCCCACAGCCAACTTAGTCCTCCAATGCCTGGGGCAAGTGTACCTGGCTGTTCTCACCTCTGCATGGGCCTAGCACGAGTTCATGTAGTCCCACAACACTGTAAGAGCAGGGATGCATACCACCATTATGGGACTGGTCTGGTCTCTCGCCTCACTGCTTTTCAGCATCTGTTTTTCCCATACAGTACTGGAAGTTACTGGTCATGTTTCCCTTCGTGCTCCTTCCTCCTTGTCAAGTGAGTAATCTGCAGCCCCGTGCAAAATATTTGCTGCCATCACTGCCCAGGAACCTAATCACCACTGTCTCCCAGCTCTTACCACCAAACACTCATTGCTTGCTTGAGCATGCAGAGGAGGGCTGGTGCCAGTGAGTTGTGCAGCAGCTGATTCAGATCATGCCTGGCATCAGGAAACTGAAATGAGGCTGATGTTTGGTGCTCACATCATGCTAAGCCAAAGCCATGGCGTAGCACTAACACACAAAAATATAGTCCTCAGGAACAGTGCAGTTGCTGCACCCTTTCCCCGGTCCTGTTGTATTGACATAAGCTAAACCTAGACAGCATCTTAAAAAGCAGAGACATCACCTTGCCAACAAAGGTCCGTATAGTTAA
This sequence comes from Podarcis raffonei, assembly GCF_027172205.1. NCBI lineage: Eukaryota > Metazoa > Chordata > Lepidosauria > Squamata > Lacertidae > Podarcis > Podarcis raffonei. The sequence goes on from NC_070608.1 coordinate 41,828,640, forward strand.
AGCTATGGTTTTCCCAGTAGTGATGTATGGAAGTGAGAGCTGGACCATAAAGAAGGCTGATCGCTGAAGAATTGATGCTTTTGAATTATGGTGCTGGAGGAGACTCTTGAGAGTCCCATGGACTGTAAGAAGATCAAACATGTCCATCCTTAAGGAAATCAGTCCTGAGTGCTCACTGGAAGGACAGATCCTGAAGCTGAGGCTCCAATACTTTGGCCACCTCATGAGAAGAGAAGACTCCCTGGAAAAGAACCTGATATTGGGAAAGATGGAGGGCACAAGGAGAAGGGGACGACAGAGGACAAGATGGCCGGATAGTGTTCTCAAAGCCACCAGCATGAGTTTGACCAAACTGCGGGAGGCAGTGGAAGACAGGAGTGCCTGGCGTGCTCTGGTCCATGGTGTCATGAAGAGTCGGACACGACTAAATGACTAAATAACAACAAAAAGCATGTTTTGTATTAGCATGCTGTTAGAACCCAGGCTCATGGTTTGTTTCACTCCAGACAAACCACAGCTCATGGTTTGTCTGGAGCAGATAAAACATGAGCCCAGGTTTGGATGACATACTAAGTCAAATTATGGCTTAGTTCAAGGCAGTGCAGCAGCAGCAGCAGGACTGGAGGAAGATTACAACAGCTGCAATCTTCTGTTCGGGAATCCTCTTGTTTGAGCTAAACAGTCTTTCTCAAATCGTGACCTAGTCCTAGGTAAACTGGATCATTTATGCTGCTGTCTTCAATAGTTCTACACAAGAGACTGAGTAATCATAAATGTGATAAGTTTTCTTCAACTGAAGCAATTTTGAAGAATTTCTGCTGCCCTGGATGTCAAGAAACATCTGAAAGAGACAAAAGCTCAGAAATAAATCAATGATTAAGCAGATGGGGCACAGAGTCCCCAGCCATCCTTAGATTCAGCAGCTGTATCAGAACTGGTAATGAGATAAAAGTCTATGCTTTCTTGGGTCAACCTAAAGCTTCTTTACACTTTCTTTTTCATGCAATTATCTTGAAACACAATCACTTTAACTTGCTCAAACTTGTCACATATCATTATTCTTCCACATGACACAAGGAGCCCACATCACTACAAGGTTTAACACACACACACACTCATCTGAATAATAGACATGGCTTCTGAAACAATTCCCCCCCTTCAGCAATTTCTGGAGTTCTCTCGTGTACAGAATCTGGATGGCAAACAATCCAGGCAAGAGCTGACTGTGCCCAGCTAAGTTACCTCAAACAAACTGCAACTCTTCCAACTGAACATTTTCCAGCCTTTGCTTTATATGAAATGGAGCAATAATCAACACTGGAAGTCCATATGTCAAAACCTTAGAGTTATTACTTTTGAGACTTGAATTCTGCTCTGATCATGAATAAGAGACAACTTCGGGATTGGCTCTTCTGGATAGAATCCAGAAGGGATTTGCATTTAATCAGGAATTATAGATTCTCGCCATGGTTCCCATTTCTGAAAATGGAGCATTTCAGAGCATGTTATTTGAATAGACTCATGCCTGCTGCATTAAGAAATGCCTTTATGGAGCACATTCTCCAAATTATGCCCACAGCATCTCGGATGGCTGCTATAATAAGGTTCCATGTGATGACAGACTCTGCATATGTGGCCAACCTCAAGAGGAAGACACCGTACATTACTTGCTAATCTCCCCATTAAATGGGGATCCAAGAGATTGTTTCCTGAAACCTTTGCTAATTCCTGGAAGCAGGCTTCCTATGGCAGAAATAGTTTCACTTTCTTTTGTGCGACCCAAACAGATTTATGACACATAAAGTGGTGCTTAATGCTCTCACTGCAAGAAAGATTAGAAAGAGAGAGCAAGATGATATTGCAATAAGTTGCGCTGGAGATTCAGAAGTCTAATGGAAGTTAAGCTAGGTATGAGGTAGCAGACAATACTTATGAATTCTGACTCCCTTTCTTTAAATCATTGATGCCTTATATTATGTAATTGCTGTATGCTGCATGTTATGGTCTGCAGTTTGGCAAATTGTAATGGAATTGTTGTCGCCTTTGGTTAATACAATAAACTCTTTGGTTGGTTAAAATAATAGACCTGAAACCCAAATTCATATGCTCACTTGTGGTGCATTGATGGCCCCAAAATTAAACTGTGTGGGAGGATAACACCATGGAGAAAGTGTTTCTGTGAGGCAGCTTCCCACATGGAACAGCACTGAGGTTCATTTATTGCATCGTATCAGGGCAACTTGTTCCAAGATTTACTGAATCAACCAGGTCACCTTATCACCTGATATTTTGCAGACTGAGAATCCTTAGGCATTGCTTATCTCTTATGACCACTCAAAAGATTATACGCTAGTGGCCAAAATTGTGGAAACCTTTTTGAAAAAGTGTGTTTCTGAGGTCTGATGGATCCTAACACCAATTTGGATGTGGTTTTTTTGGAGTAATGCCATAAAATTATATATCAATGGAAAGATAATTTAATGAAGAATGTAATGCAACAAAGTTTGTTCAATTATCTGTATTCTATCAAAAGTTATAGCCAAACAACCAGAAAAAGGAAACACAACTTGCTTAAGTTGATATGCAGTAGCTTTTCTTCATTTGAATGTAGCTGATGAGTATAAGTGTTTAGAGAGCCAATCAGGTGTTATGAGCCATCACATCTCGGAAATACACTTTTTCCAAAAGCTTTCCACAATTTTGGCCACTAGTGCATAATTCATAAGAGTGTGCATTCAAAACTATCTTGCATCATTGTTCCACATACAGAGCAAAGCAGGAGGAAGGAACCAAACAGAAACAACAGGCTGCCTCCCCAAATATGTAGGGTGTTCCCTCTTGGTTTCTGAGATCGTATTAGGTTTTTAGAAAATAATGAAAAAGTAAAAACAGATTGCTGCTTTAATAATGAAGAAGAAATGGACAGCAAGAAGAAAAGCCTGAAAATATTGCCAGCATCTGAAATTCACAGTGACAACTCTTACTCTTTTTGTCTTTGTGTTCACCTTCCACAGAGGGGTCTTGGCTCAGTAGTACAATACATACACCGCATGCATATGGTCCCCAACATTTCCAGTTAAATGGTTCTTAGGTAGAAGAGCTGAGAAAGACGCTTTCCTGAGACCCTGGATAGTGAGTGCTGGTCAGAGTAGACAACACTGGGCTAGAGAGACAAGCTGGTAAGCCAGCTTCATATCTTCAACCCTCCATAGCAACCAAGAAGATAGTTGATGGTTATATTGATTTTGATGGCGTTGGCTAACATTTGTCAGAAATATTTTGTAATTGTCACAATAAAATATAGACATTTGTACATAACCATGCAACTACTAAAGTTACCATGTTGTTGTTGTTTAGTCGTTTAGTCGTGTCCAACTCTTCATGACCTCATGGACCAGAGCATGCCAGGCAGTTCTGTCTTCCACTGCCTCCCAAAGTTTGGTCAAACTCATGCTGGTAGCTTCGAGAACACTATCCAACCATCTCATCCTCTGTCGTCCCCTTCTCCTTGTGCCCTCCATCTTTCCCAACATCAGGGTCTTTTCCAGGGAGTCTTCTCTTCTCATGAGGTGGCCAAAGTATTGGAGCCTCAGCTTCAGGATCTGTCCTTACAGTGAGCACTCAGGGCTGATTTCCTTAAGAATGGAGAGGTTTGATCTTCTTGCAGTCCATGGGACTCTCAAGAGTCTCCTCCAGCACCATAATTCAAAAGCATCAATTCTTTGGCGATCAGCTCCAGCTTTCACTTCCATACATCACTACTGGGTGATGTATGGAAAGTTACCATAGCAGCTATCAATTACCATCCTTTTTCCAAAGAACTCAAATGCGCATGATGAAGCAAGTTGCTTAAACCTTAGCAGATCTGAATTTTGTCTATATGTGGAAGCCCATATACTCTGCCTTGAAATTCACACAAAAAATGTGTAATCAATTAGGAAGTAAATAAAATAAATATTGTACCTTAAGTACCCGAGATTTTGTACCCAAATAATATACCACATGTGCTATATCCACCCGACATTGGCCCATCAACACCGTACAGATATTAGGTTCTCTTCCCCTCCTTCTGAAGTATATTTTTTAAAAAATCATGAAACAACCCATCCTTGAAAGAAGCGGCAATAATAGTAATGGTAGCAATTTGTGCTGCTGACAATTACAGGATTCATGAAATGCCAGTATTCAATATAGCTTTTTTTAGCACATGGTTGTTCTTTTGCTGCTATAAATATTATTAACCAAATGCAACCCCCCAAAAAGCAAAAGTCACTTGAAGAGCATGGATTTGAAGTAGCGTAATACAGTGGTACCTCGAGTTAAGAACTTAATTCATTCTGGAGGTCCGTTCTTAACCTGAGGTACCACTTTAGCTAATGGGGCCTCCCGCTGCCGCCACGCTATTTCTGTTCTCATCCTGAACCAAAGTTCTTAACCCAAGGTACTATTTCTGGGTTAGTGGAGTCTGTAACCTGAAGCGTCTGTAACCCGAGGTACCACTTTAAGTCCACAAAGCTGAAACAGAAATCAAATCACTCTCATATATAAAGGATTATATATCACTTTTTAATTTCACACACACACACACCTGAGACAGATAGATACATGCAGATTCTTTAAACTCCATACTATAATATAGTCCACACTTTCAGAGCTGTGCGTTTTAATATTTGCACAAGAATAGCTACACAACTTTCTGCCTTTTCCATCACACATAGAAATATGTGATTGCTTCATATCCATAAATCATGCCACTGAGGTGGGCCTCTTGCTACTTTTGTTGTCACAGAGTAATGGCACAAAAGCAGCAGCAGAAGTCCTAGGAATTTATTTGTGTAGTATCTAGTGGTCCTATCAGAGCCACAGATGTCAGTGTAACCCTGCTGTGGTCACATCCAAATGAATATGGGCAGAGGAGCTTTCAAGCACACAGGCAGACCGGCCAGTCTTCCACCACTGCAACACACTGTTCGTAGCATGCTAGTTAATTGTGACAAATTCCCATTGAAAGCAATGGAACAAATCAGTTACAACTACCGGTAAGTTCTTCAGCTGGTTTCAGCAGGATTTATGATACACATTTGTTTGGAAGTAAGGCTGTCTGAATAGCCTTACAGCTAAGTTTAGCGGGACTGGGTCACTGTATACTTTGTGCCAGGTAAACTACCAGCATTTCCTTTCCACATCTGAACCTGATATATAATTGTTCTACAAAGACCGTTCTTCATTCTTACCATCTTCTCAAATTCCAAGCACATTTTTTGCAAAGTTAAAGAAGAGCACCAATCTTTTACAGTCCCAAAACTGTTTACCTTAAAAGCTGTTTTTCTTTCCAGATACTGAGAAGAGGATTGGCCAGATGAGGGTCTTTTTACAACTGATTGTCGCAGCAGGAAATATATTAAAAAAACAAAACAAAACACAACCTGAAACGTCTGTCTCAGACAATATAGATCTATCATGTGTGTGCATTTCCCAACAAATATTATGTTCATGTTAATGTATGGGTTTTATTTTGGCTTATAGTATTTTTCTTTTTTAATTTTCTCTCTGCTGCACTTCATATTTGAGGCATGGGGAAAGAATCAATCAATTGAGGATCTGAATGCTTTAATGATATGAGAGAGAAACAAACTTGTGAACCATAAAGTCTGGCAGATTCATACTACAGTTTGACTTTGAACAAAAATAATGTAATTTCTAATATCTAAGCCCAGTTATTCTAAATTAAGATTACAATGAAAGAGACCTTTAGCTTCTTAAAAATAATTACAGTGAATAAACTTTAGCCAAGATAGTGTATGGTTAGGCAGAGATTGCTATGATAAGCCCACCTAAAATTATTGCATGAGTACCAAAACCTATTATTAGTATTCAGAGATGAAGCCTTTCAAATCAATGCAAACCAAAAGCTCTTCAGAGATCAATGACAAGCTGGTGATCACCTTTGGCTGCTGACAACAATTGGGCTGGTTCTCACAAAATTCAAAACCATGGTTTAGTGCTTTGCAGATAATACTTAGCAAGACCAAGCAAAATGTTGGACTCATATAGTCCTCATCCCCTGTCCTTCCCCTGTGTGGAAAGGAATAGGACATCTATCAAAATTATTTCACTTTCAAAGAATCTTAGCTTTACACACAAACCAGGAATCCTGGTTTAATAAAACAAACTATGGTGAGTCGCTAAACAAACCAACTTTACCTCTTGTTTACCTATTTTTTTTTTTTAACTAGGATTCATATTTGCCAATAATACTAAATCAAGATTATCTGAAACTGAATGCAATCTTCGCAGAAATCCTCTTCCTAGCTGCATAGGAGGAGAAGGGAGGAGGAGTGCACAAGTCTGATGCTTCGCTCAAGCTCACTGAGGCTCCTCCACTTCACGCCAAGCTATGGTTTATGTGCAAACAAGCCAAATATGTTCAATGCATGCTGTCTTAACCTTTATGCATTTTTCACTACAGCTGCTTAACTAAGTATAGAATGGTGAGGTTGCAATTAAATTGTAGTACTAAATGGAAGGAGGTCAGCCCCAGAAAACAGGCACAACAGGCAAAACATTGAGCTTTGGGGATTGCCAATCCACTATTTTTCAAAAAATTAAGAAGCCTTTTAAAAACAGAATTTGAATTGTGCTAGGATCTATTTTCATTATTTTAGATCTAGTGGTTATTTTCTTACTGCAACAAGGGCATGTTCATTGCATGTCTTATCCCTAAACTCAGTTTCTCCTCCTTCGCTTCACAACCAGGCCAGCAAATGAAGACCTTCAAGAGATTCAAGTAGTTGTCTGTTCCGCAAGAGGAGGTCTAAGATATTTTGCCTCCCGAGGCAAAGAACAACATGGGACTTCCGGGTTAGCGCCATCGGCTAATGGCGGATTCCCTCCGAGCTCCGGAGGGAATCGGCTCCGTAGGATCCGGGTCTTGCCGCTGCGGCGACGCGGGGACCCTCAGAAATCACAGGCGCTGAAGCCTGTGAACTTGGTGACTCGGCGGGCACCATTTGCGCCCCCCGACCCGCGAAGGAGCCTTTTTAAAGGCTTCAGAACGGGGGACGGGGTGAGCGGCGCGGTGCTGAGAGTAGACTGCTTCTCCTGGGGAGTGAAGCCGCATGCCATGGTCGGAGAGCGCCGACTTCTTCTTGTGAACAATTGGACTCTAAAAGCAACAACCCGTGAGTAATACGGAAATTGGATTTGTAAAGATTTTTTTTTTTTAATTAGGCACGATTGGGGAAGGCGCAAACAGGAAGTCCGTCTCCCCGTCTTATAAATAATCTAAAGCAAGGACTAGCTAACTAAGGTCGAGAGAATTTCTTCTTCTTTATTGGGTAAAAGACATTAATTTCACGATTTGGCAGTATAAGTAATTTCACTGGAGGATAAGAGCTAATTTTGAGAGCTGAAGTGCCACCCCCCCCCCGGACCCGGGAGTGATCCGCGAGAGAGCCTGTTGAGGAGATATAGAAGAGTTTGACAGCTGTCAAATTAGCTGTCAAGAAGGAAAAAGAGAACTTTGTTTCTGCTGTCTCTGCTGGATATATTTGCTACAATTTGGTTATATTTTGTTGAAAACAAGTAAGAACTGATACAAACTAACTTGATTTTTGGATTTGAACTGGAAGGAAGATAAAGTAACCAAAATCCCTCTAGAGGGGATTTTGGGACATTACAAGAATGGCTGAAGGAGGAAAAATTCAAGCTAAATTGGACAGAGTGTTTCTTCTCTTGGGAAAGTTACAAGGCCAAATTGATGTTTTGGCTACAAATGTTGCAACTCTGGACTTAACAGTAAACAAATTCATTGAATTTGATAAGGACTTGACTCATGAAGTCCATGCAGCTGGACAAGAAGAGAAACTTGAAAGATTTGAGAGTGTGGAAAAGGAAAAGGAAGGAGGAGATGTAATGTTGCAGATGACAAAGGAGAGCCAGAGGCCTGACAGGATGGCTACAAAGGAAAATAAGTACTGGATGATGAAAATCTGTTTTGAATTGAAGATTGAAGAATGGAGAGATCTCCTTATGTGGAGATCTGAAGACCTATGGATTACAAATTTGATTGAGGTGAAAGTTGGAGCTTTTGGGACATCTGGACTTAAAAGGAGTAAGAAACAAGATTCAGGCTCCACTTTTAAGTATGGAGGTCTGGCTGGAAGAAATATGGACCCTATCGGGACAGAGCTTCTCCGAGATCTGGTGTTTAATATTAAGAACTACCAAAAAAACCGGCAGAGAGGAATTGAGAGAGAATTAAGAGCCTCGGACGTGAGGTCTCCAGGCTGATAGTAGACTAAGACTGATGGACATTTGTTGGGGATTTAAACCGGGAAAGGGGGGGTGGGGTTTGGGAATCCAAAGGGTGCAGAATTATAATCTGTTTTTTTTATTTTGTTTTGTTATTAGTATGAAAATTGGGGAATTCGTGGAAGGGAATTTGGGTCGACTTTAGAAAAAAGTTTTAAGAATGAGCACTGATGTTTAAATACTGATGTTTATAAGTTAAAATTGGTTTTTTTAAAAAATGAATTAAATATAAAAAGGTCAAAAATTGGGGACAAGAACTTGTTGAATTAACAATTTGAATTGGAGTATAAGAAGGGGAGGTGTGGGGAAGTCAGGGAAATATGTTATTGAAAATAAGGATTGTAAACTTTATGTGTTTTTAACTTTTTCTTTTTTCTTTTTGATTTTTTAATGTATAAAGGTGGAAAAACTCAATAAATATCTTTAAAAAAACAAAACAAAGAACAACATGGCGCTTCCTTCTACCAGTTCCACACACATAAGCCAACTGGACTGACATGTGAATTGTACTTCAACACGGGTGATGGGACAGCATCCTCCATCTCACCAAGGGCAGAAGGTGACCTAAGGAAGTCACAGGGCAGGCTGTATAGCACAGGTAGTTCTGTCTCCCAACACCTTATCACTACTCACTTACTGAAATAAATATTAAGAGCATAATAACTGCAAATTCCATAGTTTTAACTAAGAATTACTGTATTTTTCGCCCTATAGGACACACTTTTCCCCCTCCAAAAAGGAAGGGGAAATGTGTGTGCGTCCTATGGGGCGAATGCAGGCTTTCGCTGAAGCCTGGAGAGCGAGAGGGCTTGGTGCGCACCGACCCCTCTCGCTCTCCAGGCTTCAGGAAACTCTGCGCAAGCCGCGGGAGCCCTCCCCCGGCTTGCGCAGAGCCGCCTCTTATCCCGAAGCCCCAGCGCGCTGGGCAGTCGCATCAGGACTTCAGGTAGCTCTGCGCAAGCCACGGGAGGGCTCCCACGGCTTGCACAGAGCAGCCTGTTCTGGGGGCTGGGGTCGGGGGAAGCTCGGGCTTCCCCCGCCCCAGCCCCGTGCCTGGGGGGGGAAATAAAAATTATTTTCTTTATTTCCCCCCCAAAAAACTAGGTGCGCCTTATGGGCCGGTGCGTCCTATGGGGCGCAAAATACGGTACGTCTGTTCTGAATCTCCCAGCATTCAGCTTCACTGGATAGCCCTGTGTGTACGGAAAAAACCTCTCTATCCATATTCACCACACTGTATAATTTTATGCACCTCTGTTATGTTTTATTTTTATAAGATTTCAGCAAAAGGTTCCAGGGTTACAATAAAATATAAATTATAAAAGTAGATAAAACCATCACAATTATAAAACCATTCAAAATGGAATAGAACAATATAAATTCAGCAAAAGAGATGTCTCTAGCTTAGACGCTTTCTAAACTAAACACCCCCAAATCTTTTAATCTTTACTCATAGAAGAGTTGCTCCATCCCCTTGATCATTTTGGCTGTCCTTTCCTGAACCTTTTCCAACTGTACAATATCCTTTCTCAAGTAAGGTCACCAGAACGATACACAGTATTCCAAGTGCAATCTCAACATAGATTTGTAAAATATATTTATAATATTGGTAGTTTTGTTTTCAATCCCTTTCCTGATGATCTCTAGCATAGAATTTGCCTTTTCCACAGATGCTGCACACTGGATCGAAATCCCCATTGAGCTATCCACTACAATCCAAAGGTCACATTTCTTGGTCAGTTACCACAAATGCAGACCCTATTTGCATGTGTGTGGAGTTAGAATTTTTTGCCCCGTTGTGCATCACTTTAGACTTGCTTACACTGAATTGCATTTCTAAATATTAAGTCAGAGATGGGGAACCTATAATCTCATAAATGTTGTTGGATTCCAGTCTCCATCAGCCAGCATGGCCAATGGTCATAAATTATGAGAGTTATAGTTGGTTATTTTCACTGCCCTCTTCTGAACCTTTTCTAGCTCTAAAAGTAAAGGGACCCCTGACTGTTAGGTCCAGTCGCGGATGACTCTGGGGTTGCGGCGCTCATCTCACTTTATTGGCTGAGGGAGCAGCGTACTAAGCCGGGTCATGTGGCCAGCATGACTAAGCCGCTTCTGGCGAACCAGAGCAGCACACGGAAACGCCGTTTACCTTCCCGCCGGAGCGGTACCTATCTACTTGCACTTTGTGCTTTCCAACTGCTAGGTTAGCAGGAGCAGGGACCGAGCAATGGGAGCTCACCCCGTCACGGGGATTCAAACGGCCGACCTTCTGATCGGCAAGCCCTAGGTTCTGTAGCTTAACCCACAGCGCCACCCACTCCCCCTATGACCAATGTACATGCTCTTCTGAACCTTTTCTAGCTCTACAATATCCTTTTTAAGGTGCAGGAACCAAAACTGTACACAATATTAGAAATGTTGCATAATGACACTATCCTTCTGGCATTATCACATTCAGCATCCATCATGCCAGTATATTAGATGACCAATGTAATGTAGGGTAAAGGGTTAAGGACCCCTGGATGGTTAAGTCCAGTGAAAGGCAACTATGGGGTTGTGGCGCTCATCTCACTTTCAAGCAAAGGAGCTGGCATTTGTCTACAGACAGCTTTCCAGGTCATGTGGCCAGCATTATTAAACCATTACTGGCACGGTGACAAGTGCCAGAGCTCACAGAAACGCCGTTTACCTTCCCAATGTAGCGGTACCTATTTATCTACTTGCACTAGCGTGCTTTCAAACTGCTAGGTTGGCAGAAGCTGGGACAGATCAACGGGAGCTCACCCCATCTGAAGTATCCTAACTGCCAACCTTCCGATCAGCAAGCCCAAGAGGCTCAGTGGTTTAGACCACAGTGCCACCCATGTCCCCCATGACCAATGTACGTGCACATGCAGTGCCTCCTGGAATGAATGATCTGGAATAGACGCTCCTCTACCTGTCCACTCAGTCAGAGGCCTTTTCCATTGGTACTGTCTATGACTCATTGGGAAGATGTGACTAGATGGGACAGTCAGACAGCCAAGGAGAACAAAAAGCAAGTATCACCACTGCCAGTACACAGCTCAGGATGATGAGTACCGATGGAGGGTAACACCACCCCCATCTCCTAGTATTTACCACCAAAGGCAGCTGCTTCACTCTGCATAATGGCAGGGCTGGTCCTGCATATTGCACAAGTCATTCCTCCCTCCCTCAGTTTTGACTTTAGTGTGTAAGCCAGTGGCATTACTCTTTGAGCAGAATGTGAATATGACATTCAACAACAGAGGTGTAGAAGCAATCGTTTCTCAAGGTTAATTTCTCCTTCCTCAAAAAACGGAATCTATTGCCTCAGGATTACTTAATATTCCCATATAGACAAATTCTAAGCTTGCATTCAGCGTGAAGCTGAATCTCATATCCGTGTTTTATGAAGCCAATTGTACTATGGAAACCATAGCTTTCTTTGCATCCCTGTTTAAAGTCTTTCTGTAGGGCAGAAACAAGCCAAATAAAAAAAACAAAAAAAACCCCCTGTCCCCTTTCCCTTCATTGCATTTATTTCTTGGAAGTGTAATGCAGTTTTAATTTCCTAAAATTCTACACACATAATTCTTTCCCATATATTAATTAGCTCAAGGGCTGCTACATTTTTGCTGTTTAAAATTTTAAGGGACTGATGTTGATGCATGGCACCTTTGGGACCACTGTGGCCTAGTTGCGCCCTTCTGAATTTACGCCTGGGGCTATGAACCCTGCTGCCCCACATGCACACTACACACATGTCGGGGTGTGTGTGTGTGTGTGTGTAAACACACAGATATAGATAGACCAACAGATGGGTATGTGCTAGGCAAATTCTGCAGGAAGTTCTTGAAGATTTCATACACATAACACCAAGCAAACTGAAAGCTAGATTTTATCCTTCTTGCACAGCAGAGTTGTTTCCAGGCACATTCCAGTCAAGAGTCTGCCTAAACCCACGCCTCCTTACAATCAGCTTTTTGATTCGCTCCTTACAATTCACTTTTTGAAGAAGCAAAACATTTTGTTCTGTAGCATTTTTCCTTTGAGAGCTACTTTCTGAGAGCTACCCAGTGCCCACAAAGACTGCCCCACTATAACGGGCAGCTTTGCTGTGCAAAGAAAACTGAATGGGATGCTGTGATTTGAATCAGGGATCCTCTTCCAGATAAGACTCTTGTAGGTTCCCTTGCTTGACCTTAGCTGTAGACATGCATCTCTAATACAACAACATGTCTTGCTGCATGGCCGTACTCCTCAGACAGACAAATGCCAACCTGTAGATTTCTGGCCAGCTTCTCAAGCTCATGTACCTCATTTAAGGAACCGTATTACTGTTTTCCTTCCCTGCTGATAAGGGAATGGAATCAAAGAGGCTGAAGTGGGTGCAAGTAGACATCGACATCTACTTGCACCCACTTCAGTCTCTTTTATTCCAGTCCCTTTGTTTCATTTTTGCTCCTTTCTTCAGATGCATTTCTGAGCGAATGGCCCAGTACATCCTCAATATTGCTTGTTGGCTGCTCCAGATGGACTCCAGTGATTGACCTGAGCTTGTACTGGCTTTTGTTACTGAGGCAGATTCTAAGATCTTGTATTAATTTACAAGGGCCTTGGGTCCAAGATATCTTAAGGACTGTCTGATCCCTTATATCCCTGCCCAATCAATGAGATCTTTGGGAGAGTCTCTGTTGGTAGTCCACCAAGGGTCAGGTGTACAACTCAAAACTACCAGAAGCTGTGTATTCAGTGTTGTGGAGCCAAGCCTGTGGAAATCTCTCCCAAGTGAAATTAGACAGGAAACCTCTTTGGTCAACTTCAGGTGTAATCCAGCAGGCATTTTAATGTAGTTTGAATTTATGCTTGGCTTTATGATTAATTTTTAATTTTTATGCATACTACTTAGGAATGCTACTGATTAAGCAGCATATAAATGCCTTAAATAATATAATACAATAGTGTTCCTTTATTCACTCACTTTTTATATAGAAGCCAGACAGAGATATGGATAAATAATTGTGTGCCACAGCTTCCTGCATTTGCTTCCCATTTTTTTAAATGCAATTGTAGCACCAGCCTATCCTTTGTAGACAGACAAAGGGCTATTGAACAAATCTTTCAAGGCTTTTGTACCTTTAATTAAATGTTTCCTGTTTGCAGGTTCTGCTGGCTTTATTGCTTCTTGTTAGGTGGAGAGTAAGATTACTGAATTGCCTGTTAATTACCTATTGAACCAGCTCTCTTGATTGTCCCTTATTATCGGTATCTGTATTAGGGCAAGGGGACAAACTTTAATTACTTACCGTATATATTAGTAAATATTTTTCCATTTAATTATTATATTGCAAAATACTGCTCTTTTATTTTATAGAAATGAAAACTAGTAAAAAGTAACTAGGTGATTACAGCCTCCCCCAGCCCAAGGAATGGAAACTGAAAACAGGAAGCATAATTCCACTGCCACACCCAACATGAAACAATTAAGTTGTCAGAACATGCAAGCAGTTACTTCGAATTAATGTTGGAAGGGGTCTTTGTTTAACAGAACACTTATGAATAAACATCATAGAAGGATAGTGGCCATAGGCAAGGGGATTTTTGAATAATATAGCACTATTTAAAGTGCTGTGAAACCTCCATTTTAACCAGCTCATTGTAGAAAAGCACTGCCTCAGCAGTGCTAAAGCACTCTAGTATAGCAACAACCTCATTGTTTCTTCAGTTCAAACATAAATCTCTCCATTCTATCTCGCCTTCAGAGTTATCTAGCAACACCATTTCTTAAAGTAAGTGCTGAACTTTACAGATACATTTGTATACAAGTTTACAACACAATAGTGCACTATAATACAATTCATGCAAGAGTAAACAGTTTTTCCTTTTACACTTGTCACTGGCAGTTTATGCGTTTCCACTGCATTGATTTTTATCTTTCATTTTTTACAGCACAGAATGGGCCATTTAAGCTAGCTGCAGTGTTTTTTTTCTAGAGTCTTTTTCTTTGGGGGAAAAAGTTAAAGAAGGTTTCCTTTATTTCTAATTCCAATTACTTTGTTTTGTTTTGTTTTTTTGCCATTTTCCCACTACCCAATCTCTCCAATGGTACAATAATACAATAATCTGTGGGGATAAATATGATGAAGACTGTATAATCATCAAGGGGGCTGTTTTTTATTATGAATAATAATAACAACAGTATCAGAAGTCAGAGTTCAATTACTTCAAAAGACATAAGTAAGAAAGGAACGGCAGCGGAGAAGGGTTCAAAAGAATTGAAATGATTGTACCACAACATTTGATTTTCCTGTCTACTTATTTATAACTCAGTAGCTACATTTTAATTATTATTAATTTTTGCTGAACTTTTCTTCTCCAAATTATTTGGCACTTGCACCAAGCATCTGTCTATACTGACTCTATTTTAAGACTCTTGGCACAATTTTATCTTTACTTCTATATATAACAACAGTGACTTCTTAGTGTTTAGTTGCCTTCTAGGAACTCACCCACTGTATTTTATTACACACACCTGTACTGTATACAAGGAGGACTGCAAATGATCTGCATTCTTTCTTAGAAAGTGGTGCTATATGCCAAGTAAACGCAACACATTTTCTCTCTCTACCTCTCTCTGTTAATTTCTTCTGGTTAATGAGGGAGGGAACTCAAGCCTTGAGAAGAACTGCCCAGAAGCGGTACAGAATAGGTTTTTCATGTAGGCCATCACTATTTACCCAATGGCATCTCCAGACAGGACTGAGAAAGATCCAGATCTGAGCTGTAGAAGGCTGCAGCCTATCAGAGCAGAGACTACTGAGTTGGATAGACCACCATTCAGTAGAAGACAGCTTCATATGTACTTCTCTGGCCCATGAATGGGGCAATGCACACACACAAACTAAACTCTGCTGGCTTCAGCGAAAAGCTATAATGATTTCTGGAAGACATTGATTGCTATACACTTGAAGGATCACCCACTGTGGCTTGTAGGTAGTACAAAGCCTCTAGTAAGACTTTTGGAAACTGCTTTGTCTGAAATACAGGTTGTAAGCAACAGGTGGACAGGAGACCCTCCTACCAACTTCAACTGGCGAGGAGGTTGTGATCCTTTCTTTACCAGGATCTGGAAGGAATCCCATATTCTTCCATATGTCTATAAAGCTTTGAACCCCTGTTCAAAGTAGCAGCCTACACTCAAATGATGGGGAAATGGTTGGGTCTGCTGGCACCTGGAGCAGCAGCCTGGGTCTCAACTCAGAGGGGCTAACCTCCAGCAGCACCAAAGGATAATCCAGGCCCCCATATCATGCCAAAGGCTGAGTCACAGCCTAAACCCAGCAGAGCAAAGGCTCTGGAGTCTGAGACCACAAGAGGCAGGCCTCGGGAGTCTGTAACCTCTGAGCCTGCACTCCATGAGAAACTGACTGCCTCCACATCTGAAGCTCACATTCTCAATTCAGCACATCAACACAGACAGCACACATAATAAAAAAAACTTGCCAGAAAGGAGGAGTTCTAGGCTCCAAGCAATCTGGCCCTGTGAGCATAAAAGCTTTTCAGTTTACTCTTGACTTCTTTGGAGCAAGTTGTTCACTCGGAGCTATCCTTGGTGCTGCAGCTAATGACCTGTCTTGCTTCAGCATGCCCTGTGCCAAGGAAAGGACAGGACAAACACTCACATAGTTTTTATATGAAGTTGGCTTTGCTGGCTATGCACAAGTAGGGCCAGTAGTTCCATGAGAGAAACTGGGGCAAATGTATCAGGCAGTGAATGTAAAGGATTAGCACTATATGGGCTCCTGCTCACTAATCTCACTCACTGGCAACTGTTGAGGCTGCTGCAGCCACACAAAACTCTTACAGGGCTTTCCACCTCTGTCCTGTAGAAGGGCCACAGCTCATTGGTAGAGTAGTTGCTTGTGGGCAGAAGTTTCTAGCATTTCCACATACAGCTAAGGGAGACTCCTGTCTGAAACCCTGGACAGCTTCTCTCAGTCAGTGTAGACAATGCTGACCTAGATGTGCCATTATTAGTCCACTTCCTACATTCCTCTCAGTCTTGCTCTGAGCAACAGGGGTCCTTTCTCAGAGCAAAGCAATCTGAGCATGGTGGTCTGGGAGAGTGTTTGTGTCATTGATTTGCTATGGTGGCTAGAAATTCTGTTTTAAAATTAGTTTAAATGTACAAAAGTGGTAGAATGTTAAAAATGGCCTAAGTGTTGACTATATTGGAATCTGGTATGGTGACAAAATAAATGCTTCTCCAGCCCAATGTATAAGATTGCAGCCATATTGTCCTTTCTGATTTCCCCTTCTAATATCTATTTATTATATATTTAGGTTTCCTCTGTAATCATAGGCTCAAACACAGAATGCTATTTACTGCATTACGAACAACATGCCAACCTCAATTTAGATATTTTCCTTAAATTTTGTTATTGTAAAGGCAAATATCATATAAATACTGACCTTGTTTCTTTCAGCCCTTCTTTCTGAATAACTTCCAATATCTGCTTTGCAGTCATTGGTGAGTTGGGATGTTTTTCCAGTGCCTAAAAAGAAATATATGTGTAAGAAGGTAAAAAATCATTATTGCATACATTTAAATGATTGTGTCATTGATCATGCACTTTGCATAATGCCGTGTAAAAAGTGGGAAGTTGTCGTGTCAAGACTGGGGTCTTTTATCAACTGCCGAACAAGCACCTTAGCTAACAACAGGTTTAAACTGATAATCATGGGTGAAAACCTCGTAAAATGCACAGGAAGACTCTTACATGGCAGAGAACTAGAAGAACAAGTCCTATTATTTATTATTACAAATGCAAGAAACAATTTCCTATAAGGGGGAGAGAGAAGGGAGGTAAATCTTGCTACTGTTTGGACTGTTTATTGTCACTAATAGTGCACTTTCAGGGAACCCTTCCATTTGTAGAGCTCTTAGAAGAACATGATAGGTTTCAGAATGTTAAAGAATGAAAAATTCTTAACATGGGTGGAAAATGAAGCGTCCGAAACCATCATAATTGGTTGCTGAAATATACTTTCCAGTTCAGCTAAGTTTTCCACTCCTTTGCCTTTTATGAAGTCCCAATTAATATTCTTCCATTTCGTCTAACTGGTATGAAGGCTTCTGCCTCTTTTACTATCCTTCTAGTTGGTATCCTCCTCCATATTTTTCTTCTTAGTCATACTTCCAGTCCTAGGAATTCGATCAACCAAGTACAGGAAATGATGACAGCACATAGACTGTATCTAAGGATATTACCAACTTAGCACTATTATAACTTGCCTTTCTACAATGAGAAATAGGCAATTAGCTCATCATCCATACCCAATCACTCCTAAGCTGCTCTCCCGGGAATGTCATGACAATCATTAGAACAGCTGCCCACCAGGAATAAATGGTGTCATACCAAAAATTACTGAACATTAATAACTGGAGAAGAGGTCAGGGATTTCTTTAAACAAGTACTATGACTTCCCAATTACTCAAGAAAGTGCTGCTAATCCACCACAATCACCATATTCCAGATGTCATGTCTGTTGTCCCTGCATGGCAGGAGATGCAGAATCTGTGTTCCTCCCATCATTCCTGATCATTAGCCATGGTGACTATCGCTGATGGGAGTTGGAACGTACAGGTCCTCCACTGCTGCCCTAGTATAACAATTTTACAAAGATGCATGCCAATCATGCTGAGCTTTTGCAAGTATGTCATGTTACAATACAATGAATTGCTAAGGCTGCAAATGCAATTCTCCAGCAACAGCTGTGCTCCAAAACTTGAAGATCAGAGACCAAAGAAATTGCAGATGAAAACAATACTTCACCCTTAATATTGGCTGCAGTAAAAGTCCCCACCCCACCCCACCAAAAGGAGTCTCATTCCATTCAGATATATAAAGCTACTCTTTTATTTTTCAAAATTTCCTGTTCTCCCCTTTTCAACTCACAAGACCACATACCAGTCCACTGCCCATCATAGTATCCCATCACAGTTTGGATCCTTACCCATAAGAGGAGTGAAATCCAGAGATTAAAAACCACACAGAAGCTTTGGGAGCCAAACCATACTTCCAAAGAAACAAATTTCAGATAAAATGAAACAAAACAAAACACAAAAAGGTTAGTTGCAGATTGGGCAGTAAGCATATAAAGTGGATTTAAGACCTCAGTAAAATTTAAAAAGATAAAGCTTTATTTAAAAAAAAAACAAGAAGAAGGAAGATGAAATGGAGGATAAGGCAAGAAGAAAGAAACTCAAGCTGAACTGGAAATATTCCAGAGTTTAAACTGAATAGACTTCAAAATGGTCATGAAGGGGAGGGAACTATACTGTACTGGACAAGGCTATGAAGGATATTGGGTACACTCGAAGGTGGGGTTACTCACTGTGGAGGACTCCCTGTTTCTCTTCCCGCGTATGGGCCCTCAGCACACCTGGGCAGCTCCTCCCTGAAATTGAGAGAATTTGGGTAGCCCTGTCCCCTTCTCTATGACATCACAGCCTATTCTCTAGAGGAAGTTGTAATGTGAGGTGTTACAGCACATTTGGATGGAAAGGCAATCTCATGTCCACCTTGACCATGAAAAAGGGAGAAGTAGGGTAGAAGCTGCACTGAACTGGTGCAGGAAACAGTGGGTAGACACAGGGATGGACACAGAATAGCATCATTACAAAAGACACAGCACAAAACAAAAATCAAGCTGACAAAGCGACACACACAGCACACAGATTTTGATCAAACAAGGCAGCATTACAGCCACTACAGTAGGAAACAAACAGGGCAGGACTCAATAGTATCCCAGGATGCACAAGGGCTGAATATGAAAGAGCAAATTAATAGCTTGCTGCGTCAATTACTTGTTATTGCATACACTAGTGTGGGCAGGAGTTTCAAATATCTTGCTGAATTGTGAATTTTATTCATCCAATCTTTAAAAAAAAAGTTTCCACGTATACACCCATGCCAAAGAAAAAGAGAGAGAAAGGGGGAAGCATTGCTTTCCCACAGCAAGAGCCATTTATTGATTCTGAACATTTTAAAATACAACCTGGAGTCATGTAGTTTCTTTTGAAAGAACAAACGTTACCCAGTTTGTACGTAATGCTAAGCCAAATCTTAGCTCAAATATAGGAGTGTGCAGATTCTTGGAGAGGAGATCATACACTGCCCTCTTCTCCCAGTCCTCTTGCTACCAAGGTATTCCAGACTAAGCCCAGACAAACCATAAGTTATAACCAAATTTTGTTTGGTTTGCAGCTCATTGTTTTATCAGAAGAAGATGACATACTCAGACAAACCATGGCTTAGTCTCATATAGTGAGGCAGCAGGTAAACCACTGGGAACCCTTCTGGGAATCTTCCTGGGAACCTGCAGACTCACATGTTCACATAAAAAACCATGGTTTGCTCAGTGTTGTATATAATCTGAGCCAACTCATAGAATTCATTAAGTGAGACAGCTTTTTAAATAGAACTGAAACATCTATGTAGCTTAATAAGATGCTTATGAAAGAAAATGAAAGCTTAAGACATTTCAGTGACATTTCAAACGGTGTTGAAGTGGACATGATAGACCAGGACAATATTGGTCAGATGTCTGATAAATAATCTACTAAAAGTGACAACACTTCCTACCTCCCCCTTTCCAGCACCCTTTCCCTTCAATTTTATTGAATCTAAAATGAGGAATGACAAGCTAAGATGCAACACATTAGACTATAAAAACTGGTGAGATAAAGAAAATGTTGCCCTACATTTAGTAAAACAGAGTGAAAAAATATGCATCCCCCACTTTTAACCACTGGGGCGGGTGACGAAATGCCAGGTGGCACTCGCCACGGGGCCTGCAGCACGCCCGAGCCAGGGGTCTCTCCTGGGAGAGACGCGGTGGCTTGGGTGCATGCAGGCTCCGTGCTGCCCAAATGGTCCACCCACTGCCTCCCCGCCCCCCAGCTGTAGGGCAGCTGAGTGCAAGGAGGCAAGCAGACCCCAGAGGCCCTGTGGTGCACCCTGCCCCTCCCTGGGCACGCCGCTCCAGGCGCCCGAGCAGCTTTCTCTGCCGCTGTCTATAGTACAGTGTACTACATTAAGTAATTCCTGAAACTTCAAGGATGTCCCTACCAAAAGACTCATTAGGTTTCAGACCTTTCTTGAAGAACTAGAGGAACCACAGTGGAGAACAAGGACTACAAATGCAGGACACCTTATATTTCAGCTACAAATGCACTGCCATGGCATTGCTGCTGAACTGTAAGAGTTTGGTTCTTGTACCAAAACTCTTATATTCAACCTCAGTAGACTTTATTACTTGGATGTTTAGCCTATTCTCTCCTGAAAGTCATATATCAGGAAACAATTAGCAGCATGCTTATCCAAAGCCAAACACAACATCTCATACAAGAAACAGAAGAGATACTAAAAGAAAAACCCTGCCAACTCCCCAATCACCCCCACAAAAATGTTCACATAGAAGAAGAAAAGATTTTATATTAATTCCAGAAGAAATTCAGTGTATGACCACAGGAATCTGGGGCGAGGGTGGGGAGGGGATTTGAGAACAGACTGCTGCCATTCAGAAGTTACCACTGAGATGTCACTTTAGTATGGGAAACAAGGAAGAGGTCAGTCTCAAAGGTATATTGGGTTCAAGTTGTTTAGGATTTCAGAAATTTAAACTAGCATTTAGAAGTGTGGGCCAAATACCATATGAAGTCAGTGCAGTTTCTGAAGCAACAGGGCAATGTGCTCCTGCCAAATTAGGGCAGCTGTGTTCAACATTATCTGAAGCTTCTGAAGAGTCTTCAAGGGCACTCCCCACATTAAGAACTTTGCAGTCATCAAATCAGAAGGCATCAAATGCATTAATGATGGTGCTGAATACGACAGAAAGGGTCAGAGGCTACTAAATCAGAGGATGCCTACAAAAATTATTTCCATATGCTACTACTTCCTGAAGATTAAGGACAGCAATGGAATCAGGAGTACAGTGGTACCTCGGGTTAAGAACTTAATTCGTTCTGCAGGTCCGTTCTTAACCTGAAACTGTTCTTAACCTGAAGCACCATTTTAGCTAATGGGGCCTCCCGCTGCTGCCGCGCCGCCAGAGCACGATTTCTGTTCTCATCCTCAAGCAAAGTTCTTAACCCGAGGTACTATTTCTGGGTTAGCGGAGTCTGTAACCTGAAGCATCTGTAACCTGAAGTGTCTGTAACCCGAGGTACCACTGTACAGCAAAGTTCACCTGAGTGGCGGGTGGGGGCTGCTAGCTGATCATGGACAGAAATTGCAGAATATATTACATCTCTAGATCACAGAATGTAGAGGTCATCGTTTGTAATCATTATAAAAGTACACGTGTATATATCACACCTTTACTCTTCTGCATACGTGTTAGCAGGGGACACAGTCCTTTTGTTGTCTATTTTCCTCTGCATTTTCAGTGGAGAAATAATATTCATTCTTGGCTTTCTACAAATTCACCTAAAGTTAAGCTAACACATCCGTAGTTTACTGTATATTTTTTAAAATAAAAAATATAGTCTACAGAGATCTATGGATGAAGGACGGTATACAAATTTTAAAAATAATAATAAACAGCAATTGGGGGAGTTTCCACCCCTGCAATATCAAATAATGCCCTACTATATGCCCTATTTTGGTGTTCTGTTTACTCACTTGTGAACAAACAGATGAAGGAGAGTGGTGGAGTACTACTAAGCACCACCCATTAAGATGCATGACTTTCACCCTCTTTTCAGTATTCCACAGATTTGAGGGTGAAGGTCTGAAGCAGGAAGCCTCTTCCATCCATGGAAGTTCCTTGTGCTGTACAGAAGAACCATGATTGTACAGAATTCTAAATCACATGGGGAGCCGGGGCAAGCAGGATGCGGCTCCCTGCTTCAGACCTTTGGCTGAGCCTTGTGAAGGGTTGAAAGGTGGACCAAGAGGGTTGGGTCTTGGCAGTGTGCACCCACTCCGCCTTCATGCATTTGTTTACACATGTACAAAATGAACGTCCAAATAGGGCTTGTGAGTTCTTTTGTTAGAATAGCAATTCTGGACTGGGGTTACTCACTTCATTCATAAAACATGACATGTTCTGTGTCTTGATCAATTCTAGCAGGAGTATTGCTAGTGAACTGTGAAGAAAGACTTAATTTGAACACCTCAGAAAATACTGATATCCAAGGCATGTTTGCTGTCTATATGAAAAGCCTAATTTACATATGAAAAGAGTGAGGAGAGAAATTGAAACTAGGAGAAGGAAAGCTTCTTCCTGTTATTAATAATGATAATAATAATAATAAAATGTTTCATTTTTCATTCTCACAGGCATTAGCCAGTATATTTGGGGACCATGAGAAGAAAATAGGCAGATCTGCTCACAAAGAAATGAAATCTTTGCCTCAGTTGCCAAACATCAGTTGCCAAAAGGATGTTGTTCTATTTTGGAATACCAGTGGGAGGGAATACTTTTGGTTTCTCTCTTCATAACATACAACATGAATGCTAGACAGTTGTTAGAGTGATCCAGATGCAGACCTGGCAACTGCTCAGGCTATGATGTTCCCAGACCCTCGAGATAAAAGGAGCAGGGTTCACAATCACGCTGGACTCCCTTTCCTCCTTTTGCCTGGTCCAAGTATTCTCTGGGCATCGAAAATGAGAAAGAGGTGCCTGCAAATGGCCAGTATTTTGTGGGAGAGATCTGAGCACAAAACAAAAATTTAGAGACCCTTCCACATGTATAATATGTAGGGCTAGAGCTGCTGTTTTCCCACAGATTCTTCGTATGGTTGCACTTCTGCTTGTCTCATCTTGTGAGACAAACATCTGGGTTTCATCTCCAACCAGATGTGTTGAGTTAGGCTGCGCCATGATTCTGCTTACTATGGAAGCCTTACCCCTGATGTCTCAAAAGCACAGACCCACTGTTCTCCCCTCTTCAGAATCTTAGGGTGTCTTCTCTCTAATTCCTATACCGTCGAGCCACAGCACCATTAAGTAAT
Organism: Podarcis raffonei; assembly: GCF_027172205.1. Lineage (NCBI taxonomy): Eukaryota > Metazoa > Chordata > Lepidosauria > Squamata > Lacertidae > Podarcis > Podarcis raffonei. Next base: position 41,851,984 of record NC_070608.1, read on the forward strand.
ATAATCGTAACACTGTATCACCAGTCAATTATATTTGTTTGCTGACTCAGACCAAATCTATTACTTAAAAGTATTCCAGAAACTAAATATGACAAGTCAGGGTTCTGAGCTAGAGGCACGAGCGGCAAGATCACTCCCCACATACACAGATGCTCTTGCTAGCTGTCAGTGATATTTTTTGCTACGTTTGTTAAATGTTATAATGGTTAGTGTCATAACAAAGATCAGCCATCATGTTATGACATTTATCTTCATAAATGAGGAGAGGAAGGGCATCTGCAAGTTATTCCATCGCTTGCTATGAGACGATTAATGTCATAGGAGATAAATCAGCATCTACAGTACATGAAATGAGAGACAGCATCCCAAAGCATAGCCATACCCTCTAAGTAGCTATGTTTTCAACCAATGCATTATCCACAAACACACAGCTGTGAACTACTCAAATTAGTTCTCAAGCAGGAATAAAAGTAGCATCTTCATTTTTAAAAAGTCAATGTTTATTGGCTTTGCATGATTGTGCAGTTCAGCTCTTTTATCTCTTCATGCCTCTTCCAACCTTTTAGCTGTTTTTTGTCATAGAAATGAAGGCCATTAAGATGTATCATTCTAAGGATCCTAAATAACAAAACATGCATCACTCTTGGTGTAGAATGGCATGGCCCATAAAACATGGGCAAGGGCTGCACATTTTGGGAAGAAATCCACCTACAGCCAGATTCTAAATGTGTTGATGAATATAAATGCTTATGAAGATAGAAGAGAAGTTAGCATGCAATGCATCCACACAACTAGTATTTTTCCAGGATTGGATTGATAATTTAAAAGGCACTATATGATTTTTTTAAAAAAATCAAAAAATCTCAAAGGGTTAATCTGGTGTGTACATTAAGTGTGTAACTGCATTTCCATCTCTTAATATTTCAAAACTGTAGAGGGGCCAGGGCACAGATTGAGATCACAACACTAAGTGTGTGTTGCTTTTTCCACCCACATGACTTTTTGTACACATTTTCTGAATTAATTCCCCCCCTTCCCCCCAAAAAGCTGTTATTTGCCTTACACTGGAACTGCTATGGGCCCAAATAGTAGATTTCCTTATGAAGCAAATAGTAGTATAGAGCAGAAATTACATGAGGCACCTTAACTCTCCCTTCCCTGTACCACAGCCCTAATTCAGATCATGGTCCCTGCTCCTATTTTTAAAAAATCAACTCTTTGGAAATTTGATCACACATTTAACGTATCCAAGACCAGGAGCAGAAGGAAGCAGCATTTCTATTATAAAGTTTGTTTTCTGTTTTTTTTTTATGCACTCTTTCATTATGTTTTATGTTGATGGTTTCTAAGGGTGTAATCTACTTTGACTTTTCTCCTTGGATGGAATATTAGAATACAAATCTTGTGCAATAAACTACATATAATACTTTGCACCATCCCCGGAACTCGTGTGTGGTGGAGGTGCTTTTTAGAGAAGGGCTAAAGCTCTGTAGTAGATAGAGCACATGATCTGCATGCAAAAGGAAGGTTCAATATCTGGCATCCTCAGAAAGGACTGGGAAAGATTCCTGTCTGAACTGGGGCACAAAGCAGGGCAGATTCAAATTCCCTCCCACTCTTTCCAATCAGAAGTCCATGGGGGCTTACCCCTGGGGTTTTTGGGGGGGCTGATCAGAGTGTTTCCTGTGATCCCTCATTCATGTTCTTTTAATCATATGGAAAGTCCACAGGATCCAACTCATTATCTTTGCTTTCAGGTTGCCAGCCTCCAGCTATGGGACAAATGTGAACTTAGCCAGCTAATGAGACATCATTATTTTGCTCTAGTTATCCCCCTTACCAGGATACCTCCCCCTTTAGCTTAAAATACCACAGGGTGTCCTACCCCATTTAACTGAAAATGGTTCACTACAAGAATGTTTGAGGACTACTGTTTCAAAAAGAGACATACCTACAGCAGCATCTCACAAATCTATACAGAAGAAATAGGACATGATCTGATTATTTTCTGGAAGGTGAATTTTACCCAGTAAAGATCTAGAGCGCATATACAGCAAAATTCAATGGGCCTGCTACTTACATGTCACATTTCAGATTAAATGACTACAAAGCATCACAAACCAAACTCAATTATTATAAAACAGGAATTTCTGTCTTTCTTCAGCTATGCATTGTAAAGAAATAACACACATACTACCATGCCAAACAAGTACAAAGATAGCCTTACAAAACAAATCTGAGGAAACCCTGAGGCAAAAAATACAATAATAAAATAGAGTACAGCTCTTCAAAGCTGCCTTGATTATGGATCAAAGAGAAAGGCCATCAAAACCTCCTAAAGCAGCAGCGTTTCTACATGTCTAAAAGAGAATTAACTTAGAACAAATATGGAAATAATGGAAGGTCTGTGTTAAGCCAGCCACAAAGAAGTCCTTAGTGTAGTTAAACAAAGTCAAATCAAATCCCTATTTTTTAACAGCATGAAACTCTTTTACAATAGTTTAAATTCTATTTATAGTAGCAAGAGTCAACACTTGAGATAAAAGTCAAAGGGATTAAAGTCAAAGCTCTAGCTATACATAAGTTATGATACTGATTTTTGGTGTCGTTTGTGGCCTTCAAATATGAAGACACAGCGTGAAATATTCCCTCACTACTATATGATTTAGTTCAACTGTACTATCTCAGCAAAACAGAGAAGGGAGGAAATTGCATTTGGGTTTGAAAAAGCTAGATATGTTAACTGGTAAATGTGCCGGTCTCTGTCTCTCTGTCTTGCAGTTAGTGCTTTTTTTTTTACTGCTTATCAACCATAATGGGTATCTTTAAGTTACAGGTTACTGTAATTTATTCATGAATGAAAATCACATGCTTTCTGCTGTGTTGCACGGAATGTTGCTCATGGTCTACTACTACTATTGTTAGTATGTGCACCAAGGATTTGCCACAACTAAGCACAGTGCAAGGATAGATCTCAAGGTGTACAAATAAAGTGTGGTGGGCAGAGGTGGAAGCACATGCATGCATACAGCCATTCATGCTTTGTAGATCTTTATTGCTCTACCTTGTGGGGATAGATAAGTTCACTGGATGTCCCCCAACCCATTTCCCCTCTTTTCTTCCTAAATTGCTAATCCACTCATAGCAAAAACAAATACAAATACAACCCCCAACCTAGTTTTAACTCAAACTGTAATTCTTCATGATCATCTTCAACATGCTACTTTGAATCAAGATTTATTCCAGATCTTTGATTAGGTTATCCATGCCTTTTCCTCTTCACACATGCCCCATGTGAATGGGGAAAGAAGCAGTTATTGCAATCTAGGTATACCCTGACCCATGTCACTGAGCAGCTGGGACTGCATACGTCTGTTTTAAAATGGCTGCATTACAGTGTGATGCAGAATTAATCTGCAATGAGCTTTTATTTTATTTTTTGAAAAAAGTGCTTTTTGGGGGTAAAAAAACCCCATAGACATACAACATGGAATTTCCCATAACTGATATTCTTCATTTGATAGATACACTGTCAATAACACTATGACTTCCTTAGGCTTTCTACTTCCTATGACAATGATTTGTTGTCTCCATATTCTGCTGCTTTTGTTCCTGGGTTGTTCTTAACCATTTTTATTCACCATTTTTAATCTTTTATTGCAATTCTGATTTTTAACCACCTGGGGAACCCCTGTGTTGAAGAGGTAGAACAAAAATCTGTGGAACAAACAAATATCAAAGATGCTGAAAGATACTTGGGAAGATGAGACAACAAAAGAATGTTTGGACACCAATAACTTCAGATGTTGATGTCTTGACAGTAATTGCTGCTGTCACCATGTACTCAGAAACCAACATAAGCAACTCCAGAAGGTACTAAACTGATCCTAAGCTAAGGAGCTCAAATGCATACTAGTGTGGTGTTTACATGCAAGCATTGTTTCTTTTTCACTTACTGGAGAATATTAGTAGTGCAGGTTTTTACCTATAAAGCGTTTAACAGTCTGGGTCCTGGGTGTCTGAACATTCATCTCCTGCATAAACATGCCCTTCCACTACTATTGGAAACCTTCATATTGATGCCCCCCACCCATCTCTGCGGCCTTCTTAAATGAGCAATGCAAAGAAATAGTGGAAAACAATAGACTGGGAAAACCAGAGATCTGTTCAAGAAAATTGGAGATATGAAAGGAACATTTCGTACAAAGATTACCATAATAAAGGACAAAAGTGGTAAGGACCTAACAGAAGCAGAAGATATCAAGAAGAGGTGGCAAGAATACACAGAGGAACTATACCAGAAAGATACGGATGTCTCATACACCCCAGGTAGTGTGGTTGCTGACCTTAAGCCAGACATCCTGGAGAGTGAAGTCAAATGGGCCTTAGAAAGCACTGCTAATAACAAGGCCAGTGGAATTGATGATATTCCAGCTGAACTATTTAAAATTTTAAAAGATGATGCTGTTAAGGTGCTACACTCAATATGCCAGCAAGTTTGGAAAACTCAGCAGTGGCCAGAGGATTGGAGAAGATCAGTCTACATCCCAATCCCAAAGAACGGCAGCGCCAAATAATGCTCCAACTACCACACAATTGCACTCATTTCACACGCTAGCAAGGTTGTGCTTAAAATTCTACAAGGCAGGCTTAAGCAGTATGTGGACCGAGAACTACGAGAAGTGCAAGCTGGATATTGAAGGGGCAGAGGAACCAGAGACTAAATTGCAAACATGCTCTGGATTATGGAGAAAGCTAGAGAGTTCCAGAAAAACATCTACTTCTGCTTCATTGACTACCCAAAAGCATTTGACCTTTAAAGCCCTATACGGCCTAGGACCCTCGTACCTACGGGACCACCTCTCCTGGTATGCCCCACAGAGAAACTTACGGTCTTCAAATAAAAACATCTTGAAGGTCCCAGGCCACAGAGAAGTTAGGCTGGCCTCAACTAGAGCCAGGGCTTTTTCGGCTGTGGCTCCGATCTGGTGGAACACTCTGTCACAAGAGACTAGGGCCCTGCAGGACTTGACATCTTTCCGCAGGGCCTGCAAGACAGAGCTGTTCCGCCAGGCCTTTGGCCAGGGCACAGACTGACTCCCTCCCTCGGCAATCTTCGCGGAGCTCTGGCCCAATGGTGGCCATTGGCTTGAATTTAATTAATTTTATAATGAATGATTTTAGAGTGTTGTTTGTGTTGTACTTTTGTACTGTTTTATTGTTGTTAGCCGCCCTGAGCCCGGCTTCGGCTGGGGAGGGCGGGATATAAATAAAATTTATTATTATTATTATTATTATTATTGACTGTGTCGACCACAGCACTATGTGGCAAATTCTTAAAGAAATGGGAGTGCCTGATCACCTCATTTGTCTCCTGAGAAATCTCTATGTGGGACAAGAAGCTACAGTTAGAACTGAATATAGAATAACTGATTGGTTCAAAATTGGAAAAGGAGTACGGCAAGGCTGTATATAGTCATCCTGCTTATTTAACTTATATGGAGAATTCACCATGCAAAAAGCTGGACTGGATGAATCCCAAACCGGAATTAAGATTGCCGGAAGAAATATCAACAACCTCAGATATGCTGATGACACAACCTTGATGGCAGAAAGTGAGGAGGAATTAAAGAACCTTTTAATGAGGGTGAAAGAGGACACAAAATATGGTCTGAAGCTCAACATCAAAAAAACTAAGATCATGGCCACAGGTCCCATCACCTCCTGGCAAATAGAAGGGGAAGAAATGGAGGCAGTGAGAGATTATACTTTCTTGGGCTCCATGATCACTGCAGATGGTGACAGCAGTCATGAAATTAAAAGATGCCTGCTTCTTGGGAGAAAAGCAAGAAAAAGTTAAAACTACGGTTTTCGCAGTAGTGATGTATGGACGTGAGAGCTGGACCATAAAGAAGGCTGATTGCCGAAGAATGGATGCTTTTGAATTATGGTGCTGGAGGAGACTCTTGAGAGTCCCATGGACTGCAAGAAGATCAAACCGATCCATTCTTAAGGAAATCAGCCCTGAGTGCTCACTGGAAGCTGAGGCTCCAATACTTTGGCTACCTCATGAGAAGAGAAGACTCCCTGGAAAAGACCCTCATGTTGGGAAAAATTGAGGGCACAAGGAGAAGGGGACAACAGAGGACGAGATGGTTGGACAGTGTTCTCGAAGCTACAAACATGAGTTTGACCAAGCAGCGGGAGGCAGTGGAAGACAGGAGTGCCTGGCGTGCTCTGGTCCATGGGGTCACACAACTAAACAACAAAGCAGCTAAAAGCAAAACCATTTATGTAATGGTGCCAGACCTTGGAACACCCTTCCCAGTGATTATTTACCAGGCACCAGAGGTGATTTTAGGGTAGTTTGGCTGCACTGGGCACCAAAGGGGGGCACCGCAACTATGATGTCAAACAGATCACAACAGTCGGGTTGGGGGTGGGATTTAGAGCTGCACAGGGCACCACTGAAATTTGAGAGCCCCAAGTCCACCACTGCAGGCACCTACATTGTTATTGTTTGGCACCAGGTTAGAAGCATTTTTGCTGTAAGGGGCCTTTGCTAAAACCTGCTTACTTATATTTTGCTCCTACTGCTGCTTTTAGTATAACTTTTCTTTATTGCTCGGTGTTTGGTCTTACTGTCACTTTTCAGAACTGCAAGCCACACTGAGAATTAAAGAGAACAATGAATTGTAAATCTGTTAAAATTTAATGCCCTAGGGAAAGTCAACCAATTAGGGTGTAACCACATAGTATGTTTGCCCACACAATTCTAGTCTGGTGCCTTAGCAAAATGCCAAAAGAGCAGAAAGCAATCCACAAGGAAAGACATGATGATGTGTAGAGCTACTCCTTCCTTCAAGCAGCCTATTTGGTCAGCACACAACCCATAAGTCTCTGAATCGCTCAATCAATATAGATTGTGCAGGGTGCCATGTGGCTGACATTCTCCTTGCACCAATATGGCCTCTCCCCCCTTAACCATCCTATGCAAACACAGACAGCTTAAGGCACCCATCTATTTTATATTTTAAATGCTATTTCATGGACACAGTTCAGTGGATTGCGCATAGTCAAGTTTTACTTATGTATTCAAACTGATTGCCTGAGTCAGCATATACAGGTTAACCTTTTAAAACACTATAGATTGCCCATAAAATATTGTATGGAATGGAAAACAAGTATGATTGCTCAGCAGCTTTATTAAAAGCTGATTATCTTAACATGAACATTACCCCCGTCAGAATGTCTAGCTTATACAAGGGTTACTCACTAGGTAGACCCCCTTTCCAAACAAAACAAAAAACCCCTACAGCTGCCATTGATCTCACTCACCACTCTACCTGACACCTGTTCTCTGCCCATTCAAACAAATGGTACAATTGAACAGAAGCAGTACTGGCATGCATCATGTTGATGAGTAGGGAATGCATAATACGTACTAGAGCACATGACCTGTGCCAGTATTCTCTCTGCCTGTTCGCTCATTCAGCTGTCTCTCTCAATAGCATAGTTGGTGATATGTTGGAAGAACATGAGTAGGTAAGACAATCAGCCAGCAGAGGCCAATTGTCTCACTCTTAATGCCAGTCAAATGGACAACCTTCCATTCCATCAAAGAAATTGGACTTTGAGCTGTTTAGTACTTTTGGCAACTGAGCATTCTGAGTCACCAGTGACAGATGCTTCATAATCCTTAGAAAGATAGGGTGTGCAACAGTATGTTTGGGATGTACAGTCTATGATGTTTCCAAAGCATTCAACAATACAAATTGAAGGATGTTTGCCTGAAAGAATAAAGTGGAGCCGAGCACCACTTGATGAATTAACATATGAGGAAGGGACAATAGAGAATCAGAATGCCATACAGAATACTTCAAACTAATGGTTATGAGAATATCCTAAGGACCTTTAGCCTCAGCTGTTCAGGGAAATAATTTTAAAAGCTTCTCTACATGATCTAGAGATGCATATTGTACAAAAAACAAAACAAAAATATAACACCCCCAAACCCAATGAAGAACACTTTGTTTAAAAGCAGACCACCTCTGCTTCTCCTTTTTGAGAACAACCAGAGAGCAAAACTGTCTTTGTACAAAAAGTAAGGCCTGCTGCACTTAATATACATGCCTGGTGTATGTATTTACAGAATATATTAAAAGGTTTTTGTCCCCTAGAAGAACTGAGGCTTGAAACACATTGGGATCTTTCATAAATATTAGTTTACGTAAACATGTTGGATTTCCTCCCCCTTTTGTCATCCTGTTGAGCTCTGATTCTTTCATGCCTTAGGAGTTAAAGGTGCAGCTAATAAGAATAAACATTAGGGTTATGTGTGATTATTCTAGCCAGCAATCAAACACATTTGTCGTACAAGTAGCAAGAACATGCCTGCCTGCCTTATACAGTGGTGCCTCGCAAGACGAAATTAATTCATTCCGCAAGTTTTTTCTTCTTGCGAGTTTTTCGTCTTGCGAAGCACGGTGTCCCATAGGAATGCATTGAAAATCAATCAATGCGTTCCTATGGAAACCGCCTTCAGACCAGGTCCGGGGACAGTCTGTCCCCCGACCTCTTCTGAAGGCTGGGGGGGGGGGGGACAAGGGCTTTTCTTCCCACCGCCAGCCTTCAGAAGGCTGTTCTGAAGGCTGGCGGTGGGAAGAAAAGCCCTTCTCCCCACCTCCCGCCCCGCAAGCTCCAGGGACAGGAGGGCTTTGCTGCCAACCCCCAGCATTTTAAAAGCCCCCGGGACAGCGGAGACTTCTCCGCTGTCCCGGGGCGATCTTAAAATGCTGGCGGGCGGCAGCGAAGCCTTCGCTGCCGACCCCCAGCATTTTAAAAGCCCCCAGGACAGCGGAGGTCTTCTGAAGGCAGGCGGTGGGTGAAAGTCTTTGCTCCCCCCCCCCCGCCTGCCTTCAAAAGCCGTCCGGGATAGTGGAGAAACGCGCTGCACTTCTCTGCTATCCCGGGAAGGCAGGCGGGGGGAGCAAAGACTTTTGCCCCCCGCCGGCCTTCAGAAGAGGTCCAGGACCTCTTCTGAAGGCCGGCGGTGGGCGAAAGTCTTTGCTCCTGACGGCCAGCATTTTAAAAGCGGTCCGGGATAGCGGGAAAGCGCAGTGCGCTTCCCTGCTATCCCGGACCGCTTTTAAAATGCTGGCGGTGGGGAGCAAAGCCTTTCGGCCCCCGCCGGACTTCCTGGACCTCTTCTGAAGGCCGGAGAGGGGCGAAAGGCTTTGCTCCCCACCGCCAGCATTTAAAAGAGGTCCCCGGAGATTTCCCTATGGGCTTTCTTCTTGCGAAGCAAGCCCATAGGGAAATTTGTCTTGCGGAACGACTCAAAAACGGAAAACTCTTTCGTCTTGCGAGTTTTTCGTTTTGCGAGGCGTTCGTCTTGCGAGGCACCACTGTATCAAGTCAGAACATTCACCAATATGGGTCAGTATTGTCTATGGACTGACAGTGGCTCTCCAGGATTTCAGACAGACATCTTTCCTAAACCTACCTAGAATTGCCAGTGTTTAAACCAAGAGTCTTCTGCATGCAAAGCAGGAGCTGTGCCCACTGAGCTACAGCCCCACCCCAAGTAAATATATGAGTGCCTCCTAAAGATACAGAAGTCTTCTAAGGGCTGGCTTATGTTCTTGTACAAGGCCTATAATTTTTGCCTCAGTTCTGGTATACACAAAATGGAACTAATAATTCAAATAAAGCTGTAAAGCTAAACCTATTTTTATCTGAAATGCACTGATACTATTTCAAATAGCACAATGGGAAAAAGAATAAAAGGGAAACATTTATTAGTCAATGGGAGGTGTAGTGCAAACCAGACATCAGGCTACAAACAGAATTAATGTTCAACAGTTGTCCAATTTGCATAAGAGATCCTGCAGGAAAATCCTGCATATTAAAATATGTTTTAAAATGTATATGCATAGCCACACTTCAAAAGGCAGTTATACCTGCACTGACAACCTTAACTACCATTTCTGAGTACTCTACATCCTTTTACACTCTAATAGTATATGGTGGCTTTATACTGAGGGATGACATTGCTACAATGAATGGTTTAAATATTTGTGTTACTCTGCCCTGCCCATGGTAGATTAAGCATTTGGTAACTCAGTACTCATGGAATTCTGTAGTGTGAACATTGATCAAGCTATCACAGGAGTCATTGCTTGAGAACATATTAGGTCTCAACTGTTTGCTTGTCACTGAAATTGATTCAGTAAGGCCAGAAATAAAATATTGATGAATCCCAAGAGAGCAGAATAACAAACTGGTGAAATGCTTACCAGTGAACACTTTGTGGCGTCACCATGCTTTGAGAGATCTCAGATTAAACTCTAATTCAACTACTATACCAGAGCCAATGGAAGCGATGATATGTGTTCTATCTAAAGCATTGTATATTAAGGATCTTGCCTTTGAGTCAAATAGGAGATCAGATTGTTAAATTGTTAAATTCCATGTAACACACCGCTGTTGTTCTGTAGATTCAAACTAACCTGGGAATAGAAGATCACTAGGTATTTTGTTGCAGGCAATGCATTTAGACCCAAATTTCAAACCTGACTGGCAGCAGTAGATATACTTCTGCAGGGCCAGAGGCAAGGTGAGGTGATGGACTCAGGCAGATCTTGCCGGAAGGGTGCACTGCTTGCTGCCGCTCTGCCTTCTCCTGTGCCATGGGTGGGCCCTACCACTGCCCCTGGCAAGGGGGCACCCACAGAGGAGGCAGCGCCAGGGGTGATGATGCCTGTGGAGGAGGAGGGGGCAGGGCAGCATGGCATGGTGCAGCAGTGTTGTATGAGGTGTCTAAAGCCATAAAATGTCCCAGGCTGCCCCTGTACTTCTGATATAAGTTCATCCCCTTTCTTCTACTCACAATCCCCTAGCTAGAGTTTGTTGGAATTAAAAGAGAGCTTCATACATGCCAAGGGCATGCTGTACTACTAAGTTATAGCAACACCTCTAGCCTTGCAATGCAACTCCCTTTCAGCTATAAAAATCCCTGATGAACCCAGTAATAGTCAGGCTTCCATGGAATTCATAGATTGGATGAGATCTCATAATGCAACATTTTGGGAGGCAGCCCTCTGGAGAATATTGGGTATCAGAAGCGGAAAGCAATGTGGCACACAAACAATTTTGCGTGTATTTTGCAAGCAAAGGATATGAAATTGGTATCAGTTCTACTGATAAGATTGAAATATATAAAAATAAAAATTGTCCAGTAGCACCTTAGAGACGAACTAAGTTTGTTCTGGGCATAAGCTTTCGTGTGCATGCACACTTCTTCAGATACCAAATACTGGTAAGATGTTACAGTGCAGGGATGGGGAATCTGCAGCCCTCAGGAGGCTGCTGAACTACAACCCCCATCAGCCCCAGCCACCACAGCCAATAGTCAGGAACAATGGTTGTAGACCAGCAAACTCTGGAGAAGGACCACATGTTTCCCATCTCTCTTATGGGGTTTCAAAAGTCCCTACCTGGGGGCTGCTTCACCTAGTCTAAAGATGACAGTTAGCGAACACTGCATATTCACTCATTGGAGGAAGGATCCATAGTATCATAGTGGGGAAAGACATGGTACAATCCACCCTATCCATCTTGGAAGCAAATCTCACTGCGTTCAACAGGGCTAACTCCCAGGGAGGTGAGCGTATGACTGCACTCTAAGCATTTCGAGTTGAGCATAGTGTTTCCTGTTTTCCTATGTTTTGTGGCATCATATATTACTGCATTTCACTGTTACAACAAATGGTGTGCTACAATTATTCTACACACTTACTGTGGTTGATACAAAAACTCAAGTTTATATCCTGATGTATACGCTGAATTAACACCAGTTGCTAAACTGTTACATTTACAGATTCTGCACAAAAGAATAAGTGGACACAAATCTGAGCTCAGATATGGTAATATTCAAAAGCCAATAAAGGAACCTTTCAGTCTCCAAGGATACTCTGCCACTGACCTCCAAGTGGCTACTCCCAAACAAAGAAACTTCAAAACTGAGGCTCCATTGACTTAATTTATCAAAAGGTTCAATAGTATCACTTTTGGCTCAAATCAAGATCAGGGATTCCTATCAGGCTACATCTGCTAATTAGTTAACCAATGCTAGGGTGTTTGTGTTATCACCAATACTGCCTTGTAGAATGGTCACTGTCAATAGCATAAGTAATTTTAGATTAAGTTACAATTTTAAATTTAATTTCCTTCTGATCTCATTGTTTGCTTTTTCACACTGAGAGCGATACCACGCACACCAGCAGTTCAGGATAACTGCTCGTGTATTTGACAAAGCAGACCTGAGTCCATGAAAGCCTATAATAAATTTGTTAGCTTTTAAGGTGTCACAAGACTTTGTTGTCTTTATATGAGTTATGTGCAGAATATCAAACTACAGTGGCAGTGCCTTATAGTCCCACCAAACACAGTAGAAAACCACCTTTTTGAAAAGAATGTGCTTTGCAGCAGACATGAAACAGCAACAAAAAATGAACATAGTCGTAGACACATTTGCCAATTAAGTATCAAATAGAAGGCAGCAAAATAGATTCAAAAGTCAAGCCATATAGCCAGCAGCCAGTCCTTCAAGCAGTCCACACACATACATTTACATTGCTGCACTGAACAGAGTGTGAAACTTCACAAAATACATACACAATACTGTACAGCAACACACATCTTACTGCATGCAGCAATGTTGCAGAGTCAATTTACAATGCAATCCTATACATGTCAACTCAGAGGTAAGCTCTTTCGAGTCCAATGAGACTTTCTTCCAGGTAAGGGCAGTCTTAATTTGCAAGATTACAAAACACAGACAATTCAAAGCTTGAAAAGGAATTTTTAAAATGTGCACTAAAACGGTACAATGGACACAGAAACGGGTGGGAAGGAATAGAAATATTTATTTTGCCAATGAATACTGGTGTCCTTAGAAACACAGCAGGCTTTTGAGGAATAGTATAATCAGGTATTTTCTAAGAAGGGTGGATGGGAAACTATACAGTGCACAAGCAAACCCCTCACATTTAACACAAGCATGCCAAAATGTAGGTACAATCATTTGATATTTAAATTCACTAATACATAACGCAAGGAGGCAGATTTTTGGAACATTTTGGCCAGCAGCATACTATCTCTTTCTACGGAGTGAAAAAGTGCATACAGGACTCTCAATTCTCCTCTCACTTTCATATACATGGAGAAATTTCTCTAACCACACACACACACACACACACAGAGGAGTAAACACTGCTTGTTATACATATACATGCTATGGAAGCAGTGGCGTAGCGTGGGTTGTCAGCACCCGGGGCAAGGCAAGTAATTTGCGCCCCCTAACCCGTGGATTTGCCCTAACCCCAGATGTTGCGCCCGGTGCGGCCGGCCCCCCCTGCACCCCCCACGCTATGCCACTGTATGGAAGTAAATTCTGGCCATCACACACACACACACAAACACTACTCTGTTACACACGTGCTGTACAAAGGGAGTTGCCCCACGAAAAATATCGTTTTTTGTTTGCACATACATACAAATTAAATGATCACTAAAACAGCTTTCGTACCCATTATTAAGAATGAAGTAGAGTACAGGCTGTCAACTACACACAGACACACACACAGACGAATCCCGACGATAATGAATGAAAGCACTATGGAGGAGTTATAACGGGCTGGGAGACACTGCCCCTCGCTCTAGTTACTGTCCAGGTGAGGAAGAAATTCTCCTCCTTCCCCAATTTCCCAGATCCGTGTGGGGTTACATTACATCAATAACCAGGAGTGCTTATGGCTTGACCAAGTGAGGTGGGGAGGAGGGGGCAGGCGGAGGAAGCTCGACATCTCTATTCAGAAACTCGGAGCCCGGCAATGTGCGTGTTTCGTAGCTCCCCTCCCCGCCCGCCCGCCTGTGGCCCTTCGCCGCACGGCCTTCCTGCACCGGACGGAGGAGGGTCTTCCCTCCAGGCTGGCGGCGGACTAACTCACTACGGGACGTGGCATGCAGTCAGGCAGTCCACGAACAAAGTAGCTCCCCGAGCGCAGCCGCTCCGCAGAGACTTCTTCTGCACGGAACATTGTTCCACGAGAACGCAGCCTCAGCTTCCCGTCTCGTCCCGCGCCTCCGGAGGGGCTGCCTCTCGCTCGCCTGCCCCGGCGCAGCGCAGCATCCCCTGCCGACGGCAACAATGTGCAGGCGCTCGGGGCGGGAGGGGGGCCGGCTGGCTGGCTGCGCCAGGCGCCTCCCCGGCTCGCCCACAGGAACAGCAGCCGGACGGGCCGGCCCCGCATGCACAAAGCTCCGGTCGCACCTACCAGGCGGGCAGCCTCGGCCCAGGTGCGGTCCTTCTTCTTCCTCTTGTCTTTCATGTTTGCATCTCATTGAGATGGTTCTAGGGGGGGCGGGGGCGGGACGGAACGTGCGGGGACGGGGCGGGGGGAGGGCGGGGGAGCCCGAGGGTCCCGCACAGACAACGAGGCGGTGACGTGGAGTCCGAGAACCCCCGAGGGAGGGGCGCGGGGACGGCGAGCGGGCGGGGGGCTGGGCAGGCTCGGGCTCGCGCTCCCGCAGCGGCGGCGGCGGCGGCGACACAGCTGACAGCTTGAGGGATGCTCCGCTACGCAAGTCACAACAATGCACTATGACGTCACGCCAGGGAATGGCGACTGCACAAAACATCCCAGCCGAGGCCGCCGCGCTCGCGAGCAAAGCGCACGAGACGCGCACAGGGAAGAAAGGGCTGCCCGAGATCTCGCGAGAGCTTCCGGAGACCCTCGCTTCGACCCACTCCCAATCTCCTCCGCCGCTTTCCCTTTCAAGCCCCCCCCGCCCTCTTTCGCTTTGCACATAGAGCGGGCAACAAGACTACATGTCCCGAGGTGCAACGCGGCTGCTCTTGCTCCGTTTTCCTTTCCTTTTGTTCTTAAAGGCAGCATCTTGCATCCCGGGATTTGTAGTCAGAAAGAAACAGCTCTCCGGGCTCCCAGTCGGGATCGGGTTGTTGTCCCTCCGTCCTCGTCCGCCCCCTGCCTGGTAGTCCCAGCTGCCGGGCCGCCCACAAAGCGAGCGCAGGCAAGGAGGCGGAGGCAGTGGGGCTGCTCCTCGCCCCGTAGCCCGGGAAGCGGTTGCGAGGAGCGGCCGCTGCCTCTGCCTGCTCACCTGGGCACTCTTGGCTCTCTCGTGGTGGCGCGGCGCTTGGGGCAGCTCTCGGGGGGCTCCCCCCCCTTGTAGCCGCCACGATTCTGCGGTCCCTCGGAGAACCCCGTCCAGAGGGAAGGGACAGGTGAGCAGAAACGGGATGGAGCAAGCAGCAGGTTCCAGCTGCAAGGGGCTGCTGGCCACATTGGCATGGGACACGCGTACGCAGACCCGGGGAGGCCTCGGTGCCTACCCCACCCCGCCCCCAGCCACGCTAGGAACATAGGAAGCTATTGCCTTCCACTGAGTCAGACCAGTGGTCCATTCTGCTCAGTATTGTCTGTTGGATCTGCAACTGCCTGGCAGTGGCTCTCTGGGCTTTCTCCTGGAAATGGCAGGGATCGAACCTTCTGCACGCAAAGCAGATCCTCTGCCACAGCTTCCACCCCCTACGGCCCTAGAGTCGCTTGGTGTGTTTGTGGGAAGAGTAAGATCACAACCATTTCCCTTGGAGCTAAAGTGGAGGGAAAAGCCAGTTACTGTACGTACCTCATTTGCACGGAACCAGCCTTTTTCTCTTGGCATTCACTCTTCCTTACTGTGCTTATCTCTATTCCTCTCCCTTGCCTGCCCCTATTTTTAGTAAGCCTTAATACATCCCAGTACAGTATTGCATTGAAAGAGTTCAATGCCCTCCTATGATGAACACATTTCAGTGGGCATTCTCGTGTGGCAAGGCAGTGCTGTGTTACTCACTTTTCAGAGGCGGTTCCAGTGCCATTCCAGTCACCATTTAGTGGTTGCTTCCCACTGCTTTTGCTTAGACACCAGGTGTTTCCTAAAGGTGCCTAGTCAACAGCCCAATGCAAGGGTATTGCAGCACATCCCAACCTATACAATTGCACAATAAATGTTATTTCTATATAAATATATTTATGGCAGCAACTTTTACATAAACATTTTAATGCTAGATAATTTTGCAATTTGTTTTTATACATTGCCTTGAAGACTAGGTAGGTAAACATTAAACATATATGAAAATTGAGCTGTGTGGTATTAGGTAAATTCTGAGGAAATCTGTGATAGAAAAAGGTGCTGAGGAACTGTGCTGTAATTATGAGTAAATGCTTTTAGGATCACAGCCAAATGCTGTGGGGGCATAATAATTTCAATGGAATGGACCGCAAGGACTGATTGTTAGCTTTTGAAAAAGTTGATTATGCTAGGTCTGAAAGCATTGATCAGTTAATCAGTGAGATTAATGCTATGATTGGAGTTTGTATTCAAAATTCCAATCATAGCATTAATCTCACTGATTAACTGATCAATGCTTTCAACCCTATTCTAATAAGGGGTGGACAATTGGATATCCCTGCACCTTTTCACTAGGACCACTTGACCAAAGCTGCTTTGATTTTGTGCTCCTCCTATTGGAAGTTGTTTCATCCTTCAACAGGCTGGCAGAAGAAATTATATTTAGTGCCTGCTTTGATTTTTCCTATGTGAAAGATGGGGAGAGTTGAGGATATGGCACCCACCAGTGTGAAATAGTTTTAGTACCATATGGATACAGTCCTTCAAGAATGAAGAAGCAGACAAGAGCAAGACCTCTGGGGTCAGCATTTATTAAAAAGAACCCATAATGAGGTTTGATAGCACTCAATCTTTAATTGTTCTAAATATTAATCAATTAAGGCAACCTAGTTAATGAGCCTGGATAGCTCAGTTGGTTACACCATGGTGCTGATAACACCAAGGTTGTAGGTTCAATCCCTGTATGGACCAGCTGCATATTCCTGCATTGCAGGGGGTTGGACTAGATGATCCTCAGGGTCCCTTCCAACTCTACAGTTCTATGATTCTATGAAATAAGGGACGCGGGTGGCGCTGTGGGTAAAACCTCAGCGCCTAGGACTTGCCGATCGCATGGTCGGCGGTTCGAATCCCCGCGGCGGGGTGCGCTCCCGTCGTTCGGTCCCAGGGCCTGCCAACCTAGCAGTTCGAAAGCACTTCCGGGTGCAAGTAGATAAATAGGGACCGCTTACTAGCGGGAAGGTAAACGGCGTTCCGTGTGCTGCGCTGGCTCACCAGATGCAGCTTGTCACGCTGGCCACGTGACCCGGAAGTGTCTCTGGACAGCGCTGGCTCCCGGCCTCTAGAGTGAGATGAGCGCACAACCCTAGAGTCTGGCAAGACTGGCCCGTACGGGCAGGGGTACCTTTACCTTTACCTAGTTAATGAAATAAAAATCTTTATTAATTTGGTCGTGTAAACATGTTATTATTATTATTGGCCTGTTTGGCTAATGGGCCCCCACTGGGTTACTTCAGATATCAGACAGAAAGTTAGAAAATAGAAGCAGCATGTCTGCTGATGTAAATAAAAAATGTGACTATTACCCCCAACGTTCTGCAAGTCTTCCTCGATATGGCCTAGCCCAGGGGTTTCCAAACTAGGGTTCATGGCAAGCTTTATTCAGGTGGTTCGCAATGTGTCTCATGAAAAACAGCTACAATTTTAATTTTAATGAAGTCTAAGGAATTCAAATTGCAGTACAGTAAAATACAATATAAGAAATAAAATAAGCAATAAAAATACAATTAAAAACCATACAGCACCTAGCACAGGGGTCAGCAACCTTTTTCAGCCGTGGGCCGCTCCACCGTCCCTCAGACCATGTGGTGGGCCGGACTATTTTTGGGGGGAGGGGGGATGAATGAATTCCTATGCCCCACAAATAACCCTGAGATGCATTTTAAATAAAAGGACACATTCTACTTGTGTAAAAACACCCTGATTCCCGGACCATCCGTGGGCCAGATTGAGAAGGCAATTGGGCCACATCCAGCCCATGGGCCTTAGGTTGCCTACCCCTGACCTAGCACTACACATTACATTTGCTATAACAGGCAAAGAAAACACTATGTGATCCACCAAGACTCAGCAATTTTCAAGTGGACTGGGGAGCGGGAGAGGGCGAGGTTGGGAACCAATGCCTTAGTCCTCAGCAGTTGTTCAATATAATTCATGTGACTTACATTTGAAAGCATACTTCTTGTACCTGTGAAGACACAGTATCATTTTTGTATATTTGTACAGTCAACCCTTCAAATGAAACGTGTTTAGTGTATTACCTGCTTCACAAAGAAAATATAAATACAAACATTTAATTGTATATTTGTATAAAGTTAGTCTTTCACTTAGAACAATTAAACTTACATTATTAAAACAATTTTGATGGTAAAAGAGGACACAAAAAAGCCAGAAGGGAAGTCAGCTCGGGAGAGCAAGAACAAATGTGAAATATAATGTATGTGTATGTACAGTATGTAACTAAAAATTCAGTAAAGATCATCTGGAAAAAAACAAAACAATTTTGATGGTAACAATTTATATCAGCCAGTAAAAATATGTTTTTAAATGTGGCAACTTAAGCTACAATTCAGTGATTGCATTATATGATTCCTTTTCTAGGGTCTTAGGGCTTATAGCAAGGACAGGAAGACAAAACTATAAGGTATATTGTAAGAGAGTATATAACAAGTAATAAAGGTTTGTGGGCTGTAGGCTTTATAGGTCAATTATTCAAACAACTGGCTATTAGGTTAGACTCACTAATTAGAATAAAAACCTGTTAGAAAGGCTGTTTTGGGGAATAAAATAATTTTAATGCCTATTAAAAAAGATAGTATTGCTTTTATAGCCTCCTGGCTATGTCAACTCATTTGGCAAGTTGGAATTATTAAAATTATTTTGTTATCCCTCAATTATGCTATCATTTATGATAAGTAAAGTGTATCAGTCATAATTATTAAAAATGGACAGTAAAAAATAATCTGCTTCATGGTTCATGTCTGCTTTGAATTCATTAAGACCAAATGTCTATCTGTATCAAGGAAAGAGCATGCAAAATTGAGTATCTTATGTAGAAAATAGAACTAAAATCTCTCTCTTAGATATTTATAAATATCTAAGATATTTATAGTTTGCTATCTTAAGATTATAAATTATTAATATAATGTTATCAACTTAAGATAGTAAATTATTGCCATGCCATACTGCAAGTAAAACAAAATGAGTGCAAGGGTCCTTTGCATACCAGTATTCTTTCAAATGCCAATCCCTAAAACATTAGATGGAAGTAAGAGCTACTTTGCATGGCCAAACTGTTATGAATGAGTGATGGAATTCACACAACTTTTGACACATGTTGCGCAGCTCCACCTACACTTACCATGGCACTACAAAGCTGCTGAAGTCAATGCAGCACAGTTGGGCTGAGCTGCAAGTTAGGCGCATGTAGAAGCAATGCAACAATTCATTTTCACATGAATTTCCCCCCTTTATTTTGTAATTTGTACTAAAGCACAATAGATGAAATGTGATCCACAATAATATACACAATAAAATGTTGGCACTTTTATGTTTAAAATTCAGAATCTCAGTTTACATTTAGCACTGCAAACATTACTCAATTTGTTACACTGGCGATTTTTCCCATTCTCAGATTAATATTTCATATAGAAAATAAAGACTTTGCCCTTTCTTTCTTTTTTAACCAAAGGCTAGATTTTAATAGCTTTCCGGAATCTTATTCTCACAGTATATTTTCTCCCTCTTTAATTGCTTCAGTATGTTTCAGAATCTGTTGACTCAAACTGTGAAAAGCTCTTTTTCAGAGAAGCATGTATTTCATTTCAAAGCCAAACAGTCTCCTGATTTGGGAATGTGGGGGTGCAGCTGACATGCTATTCTTCTGAAGACATTATTAATATCGTCTAATATATTCTTGTTGCTCCGAAATAAAAGGTGACACTGTCACAGAGTAATTTATGTATTAATTATAGCTGACGTTTCTTTTCTTTAGCATTCTAACTTTTGATCTGTATCTGCCTAACAGAATTGCAAGTTCCATGTGCTGATTTGACATTTCTAAAGAAATGACATAATCTACAAGATTAAAATCAGAGAAGTGACAAACGTATTTTGTCTAAAAGAGGGATGGGGAACCTTTGACCCTCCAGATGTTGCTGAACTACTATTCCTATCAGCCACAGACATCATACGCAATGGTCAGAAATGATGGGTGTTGGAATCCAACAAGGTCTGGTGGTCAACAAGTTCCCCATCACAAAAGCACCCAGCCCTGATCCCTTTCTATCTCACTCTGTTTATGATTAAATGATACCACTTTATGTAATTTTGCCTCTGGGTGTGTGTGTGTGTTCTAGACATTTGTTCTTCAGAGATTTGCCCCTACTAACCTCCAAATTGCTTTACAATCCCTCACTTGTTCTCTGCCAAACATAAGAACCCCTATTAACAAGCAGTAGGGCTTGAACTGCTAGAATAAGGACCTTCTGAAAAGATTCCATGAGAAGAATTGACCCCACCACCATTTTTTGAGAAGGGTCATATACCATTCTCATTGGGCGCTTATTATGCACCATTATAGCAATCTCTGTCAGAAAAAGAGCTCTTAAAAAGTTTGAAAGGTCACATTAGATGCTTGTCCAATATGTCTATCCTAACTTCATTTGTAGTTCCAGAATATCAAATTCAATAATAATATTGTTAACACTGTAATTTGCTTTGATGAGGCCTAGGATAGCATTAGCTTTATGTGATGCACCACACTGTTGACCCATGTTAAGCTTGTGGTTTTCTAAGACCCCTGGATCCTTTTCACATGTATTACTGGCAATCCAGGTGCCCCCCATCTTCTTCCTGCCTAAGTGCTTTACATTCGCCCCATTGAAATTCATTTTGTTAGTTTTGGCCCAGTTCTCCAATCTGTTAAGACCATCTTAAATCCTGTCTTTTGCAGCATTAGCTACCTGTCCCAGGTGTCTACAAATCTGATGAGCTTCATATCAATTCCTTTATTCAAGTCATTTATAAAGACGTTGAACACCCAACACAGAACCATGTGGCACCAAACGTAGCTGATGGAAGACACTCCATGCCACCAAGGCCACCTGCATCTCAAATGATGGCAATGGATCCAGACGTATCCCCAAACTGCATACAGCTCCTTCTGGGGGAGTGTGGATGGGACATTTTATAGCAAGGAAACAGTGCAGAGTGATTATATTATTAACTTTTCCTCCACCAGCTGTTTCCTCACTCCAAATTACCTTGTCCTCTCCACCTGAGCTGATGTGTCCCCCACCCCTACCCGTAAGGCACTCTGGGGAGTTCCAATGCTAAATTAGTTTCATTTCTTTTTTGATATTTGCTATATATTTGTAAAGCAGGGGAGGGCTGTGCAGCGCAAAATGCAATAGAATTCTATATATATGATAGAATTCTATCTATATATAAACCTTATTTGTTTAATTTCTTGAATCATACTGTGGAAAATATAGTAACCTTTGAAGATGAATGTATATTATTAAGTTTTAGGAAGAACAAAAAGGTCATTTCCCTCTGCAGTTTAGCATAAGTCTTGTTTGTAAGGCTCATTATTCTTTATTGACAGTTTATTCTCCTACATTAATAATAATTAAGAGATATTGACCAGAAATGCTGTGGAGTACGATAGAGTAGCTGTTATGGGCAAGCACTGCTGGAGAGAGCTTTTACCATATTTTCCCGTGTATAAGACGCCTCCATGTATAAGACCCCTTATTTTAAACTTCAAAAATTTAGGAAAAAATATAGTCTTATACACGGGAAAATACGGTATGTAGGTTTCCTGTCTAGACCTGCCTCAGTTAGACATCTGTATTTCACAATCTGAGACATCAACATTCTTTCTTTTGAGAGAAAGAAGTTTATATAAGAGCAGATTTCATCATATCTGAAGACATGCTATGTGATGGCCAATGTATGTTCACCACTGCTTGTGAATACAGCAAGGTGTTGTGACCAACCCCAGCTTTGGTATGTTCCTGTAACATGCATATAGCAGAAAACATGGTATTTGCCTCATGCATATTATGGTTTTATATCTACATGTAATGAAGCTGGCAGTTGGAAGCATAACAGTTAAAAGCATCATGAGTGTATACCTATGAACCACAGTTTGCTGTGTTAAATACGAATATCATAGCTGTTTTCTGATTAAAATTGCTCCTTATCATTTTTGTACAGTGGCACAAGCATTCTTTTTAGAAACCATAAGGCTTATTGTACTTAGTCATTTATTACATTCCTTTTAAGACTCTACAAAATGGCCATTACAGGTCTACAGAATTATTGTGCCGATAGTTGAATTTTATTGCTTAGGTCTCAAGACAAAAAAATCATGCTGTCTATCTGTGAATTCTTATGAAAAACTTTAGTGAAGCAGGAACCTTCAAGTAATTTTAAATACTGCTTCAGTGATCACTACATGAGGGCAGCCCTATTGGCTTTGATGAATGATGACTACACTAATGAAAATGGTTGTTACATCACAGTATTTTGCTTATATCTTATTCTGTGTCAGTAGTTCCTGAACTTTCCCCCCACAGACCACTTGAAAACTGCTGAGGGTCTTTGCAGATCACATAATGATTTTACTGCCTTTGTAGCAATTGTGATATACGGAGCCAATTGCTTCATGATTATGGTATTTTTACAAATACACCATGGATCACCCAGATGTAGCTTGCAGAGCACTGGTCAACCACAGACCACAGCTTGGGAACCCATATACTATATTGTTTGCTTGTTATTAATGGAAATTACGCAGAATTGCCATCTTTCCCCCAACAGAGTCACTCTGTAGCTTGAGGAGCTGCATGGGGGTGTAGCAATCTTCAAACAGTACCTGTTGAATTCTGCCCCCCACACAACTCAAAAGCACACTGACACGGGGACAAATAGAAGAAGACGCCTTCACCCCGGTTTGGTTCCCCTTTGTCACATACACAGCCCAACAAGACAACAACAAGAATCCCCCAACAGCATATGAATCAATCTGGCTAACCTGATTCAAAAATACACACTCACACCCTGCTCTCACACAAAAACAATTCTCACTACAGCCAACCAAAGACAACCAACCACACCCTAAGCCACACCTACTCCCTCTCACCACCAAGGAAATACAACAAGTGAATAGTAAGAGAACCCATACAAGTAACACTGACACAACCCCTCACACACACTAAGTAGAATAATAGAAGCATAACCACCTGACCCCAACCCACTCGCCACTCCCCCTTTCCCACCCTTTTTTCTTTTTTCTTTTCTTCTTCTTTCTAATTGCTTAAACCAATTCATAAACCAAGAATTTATACATTGACCACTAATGATGAAACGTATGTTGTAGATATTTTTCCACATTTATTATGCTATTTTTGTGATATACAAATGACATGAGAAAACTTGGTATACCTATTTGTATAACATTATACTTGTCTATAAAACCCTATAAAGGCACAGTGCTTCTTCCTGGAAAAAAGGTTATCAACCCTGGAATCATTGCAAAAAGATGGATATCAAGATACCACAGAACTATCAAGAGAGTTCTTTACAACTAAAGTCCTTTGTCCATGCAACAACTAGGTATGAGCGTGATCTGACATATACCCACTTGTGAGAAGACATGCAAGGTTCCTTTGTCTAGCCCACAACTCCAACCACACAATGCTTTCAGAAAAATCTTAATGATAGACCCCTTTATTGTAATGAGATGGCCAAAGTAATTAGAGTGCTCAGGTGGCACTGAAAACTATATAGTCTTCTTTTCTTTTCTTTTTTACTTATTAAAACACAAAGTTTGCTTCTGTTTCTTGAGTTGACTTTTTTCAGGGAGGAGTGTCACAGTCAAAGAGTTCTCAAACCTACCCCCTTTTTTTAAAGAAAAAAAAGTTAGCATTACATTGAGCCATGTTTCTTATTTCCTGCTTTCTTGTCTCTGCAGCTGCCCCATGACATAACTTTCTTAGGACTGCATACAATATCACAGATATGCAGCAGACATTTTCATCTCTTTAGACATATTAAAAAAATAGGAATGGAAATTAGAATATTTAAATACCAAAGAAAGACCAGATATGATGGCAGGTAAGAATGCAAAAGACACATAGACAGGTATATTCTTTAACATCCTTGCTTTGGTTATTATAGTTAATTATGTCTACAGTGAACTTGGTGTTCCCAGGCCTATCAGTACAGCAGTGAAACAAGGCCCACTTTCAGACAAGTTAGTAGATTCTGGGTACTCGGGGGACTTTGCTGGTATGCAGAAAAATATTAGTCTCTGATCTAAAAATAAAAGGGGATGTGAAGCTCAGCTCAACAAGGATGCTCAGCTAAGTATCCCCAGTGGCCTGAAGGAGTCCTAGAATATTGGAGGCAGCCAAACATCATTTTTGTTGAAAGAGAGGAAAAGCAGAAAAGGTATGGGAGGAAATTGGCTTGCTTCAGCCTCTGACAGCAGTTTACCTAATCTGATGGAGATTAGGGAGTATATATGTCTGTGGGACCCTAATTTCTCACCCACTTCAAAACTCTGACTGCTAAATCCAGAAGAATCTGTGGTGGGAGAGATTAATTAGTACTGGAAGAAAATCAGTGATCCAAACGAATTCCTCCCTTCCCAAAGACTTTTTAAGGTGCAGATTGGGGAGAGCCCCAAACAGTTTAAGGGCAGGTAAGTCTCATCCCAGTAGCCACCCCGCCAAACTCTCCCATACTGCATGGTGGATGAGAGGTTCAAGTAATCCCTTCTTGCAGTGGTTTGGGTCTAGTTCAGCCTTTCTCAACCTGTAGGAGCCCCAGATGTTGTTGGACTACAACTTCCATCACCCCTAGCTAGCAAGGCCAGAGCTCAGGGATGATGGGAGTTGTAGTCCAACAACATCTGGGGACCCACAGGTTGAGAACCGCTGGTCTAGATGAACAGCTTCTACAGTTAAACCCACAGTGCAATAGGGCAATTGTGTTGGAGTGCTAGGCTTCTGGTGGTCTGGGTGGGTTGAACAAAAAGCTACACATCTAGCCCTGGAGCTCTGTAGTTTTACCCATTTGCAATGTAAAGGGGGTGGGCCCACCTGGAGCAGAGCTATGGATGGGGAAGGAGGAAAGAGGGGCCATTTGGGAAGGCAAGGAGAGAAAGTGGGGTGCCACAGAAGTGGGGTGTAAGAGCGAGGAAGCACATGTACACAAAAGAGTCAGTAAGTTGGATTCTCTTGAAACAGAATAATTTTTCACAGGTCCTCACCCAGTATCAAATCACAGAGTATGTTTGTCTCCATTGACTAAACCACAAACATTAAGGACCCAGTGTTTCTCAGTTCTGCCATGATGCAAAAACCAGAATCTGAGGCCACCCAATCTTTATGGTGTCTCACAATTTTTACAAGGCATCCCCTTAAAACCACCATCAAACCATAGGTCACCTCTACATCCACAGAAGTGCCTTGTGATTTGTTGATCAATTTGTACTCATCCTATGCAAAAATTATGAAGATTCCTTGCCTTGGATTTATGTTTTTCTGATACTTGGAAATTGTGGCTCTGTGGTATTTGCTATGTAGTCTTACTAAACCAACATAGGACTTAAATTTGATTGGGGTGGGCAGGCAAGGGGGCTATCTAAAATCTTCAAAAACGTGTTGGTTTCCACATATATTTAAACAGGTTGCTATTTGTGACCCCAAAAATAATTGTGTGGATGCCTGCTATAGGTTTCTCAACATGAAAAGCTTATGCACTAACCCACAGTGCCATTTAGCCTTCAAGGCACTGTTTCTGTCAATGTATATTTCTGTCTACACGTAGGCAACCTTGCCGTGCGCTCCAAAACACAGCAACGCAAAAGGCAATGCTTTCTCCTTTCTGGAGCGTCGCACAGATAAGCGATAACAAGAAGTGTTAAGAGCTAAATTACCCTTGCAGCCTCTAAACTGCAAATGCAGATAATGCGACATGCCCTAACAATATCTGAATGCTGTCTAATAGCAGTGACAATTATATCTACTCTACTTTCTTCCTCGTGGCTTTTAACAGCACGGTTATTAAGGCATGCAAATTCAGGAGGATCCGTTCCCATGCTACTGGGTCTGGCTTTCACTCAGCTCTCACGGAAGAGCAAATAATGTGCATGGCATATGTTCAGTTTGCGTGTGCAAACGCGTCTGCAAGCACACACTTTCTGTCGGAAGAAGCAACTAGAAGGGGGTTAACCGTTGGGGGGACACACTATTCCATCAAAATAACAGAATCTAGTGTTTATATGTTAATAGAGGAAAGGGCATCAGTGTTTGACAAGATGCAAGCACAGGAAAGGGCCAAAGACCCTCAGGCGATCTGTGTGTGTGTGTGTGTGTGTGTGTGTGTGTGTGTGTGTGTGTGTTGCAGTGCAGCCCACGCTTCTTCGACGCAGCCGTCGCCCTGGAGACGACGAGAATAACGAACTCCTGCCGAAGGACGCGCCGCTCGTCGCCGCCGGGGGAGGAGGGGAAGGCCGCGTGGAGCGCGAGGCGGGATCGGGGCCGGTGAGTCTCCGCGCGGGCTCAGCAGGACGAGGCGAAGGGCTCGCGCTTCCTTCCACAGATGGGGGGGGGAAGGCGAGGAGCGGCGGCGCATCTGGCGCCCCGCCCTCTCCGCGGAAGGGAGGGGGCAGCAGAGCTTTGAAGTTGCGCCGCTGCGAAGACGGGGTGGTGTTGCTGCCTGGAATGCAGCGGGCCAAGGCATAGATAGCCTAGCCAGGGTTTCCCAAACCTGAGTCGCCAGCTGTTGCTGGACTACAACTCCCATCTTCCCTAGCTAACAGGACCAGCGATCAGGGATGGTGGGAATTGTAGTCCAACAACAGCTGGAGACCCTGGGAAACCCTGGCTAGCCCCAAAAAGGTACATGGTGTAGCCAAAGGAGGATAGGGAGGCAGGTAAAAAGGTAAAGGGACCCCTGACCGTTAGGTCCAGTCGCGGATGACTCTGGGCTTGCGGTGCTCATCTTGCTTTACTGGACGAGGGAGCCGGCGTACAGCTTCCGGGTCATGTGGCCAGCATGACTAAGCCACTTCTGGCAAACCAGAGCAGCGCAGAGAAACGCAGTTTACCTTCCCGCCGGAGTGGTACCTATTTATCTACTTGCACTTTGACGTGCTTTTGAACTGCTAGGTGGGCAGAAGCAGGGACTGAGCAACAGGAGCTCACCCCGTCGCTGGGATTTGAACCGCCGAACTTCTGATCAACAAGTCCTAGGCGCTGTGGTTTAACCCACAGCGCCACCAGCATCCCTTGGGGGGCAGGTAGATCCCCCCCAAATCAAGAACTTTGGCTGCCCCCCCAAAAGAAATCCTGGCTATGCCCATGGAAAGGTACACTGCACCTTTTTGGCAGCATGACCCCCTGAAGGTGCTTGACCTGTGCACAGTGGGCTTGGCTCTCAGAAGTGTCATTTGAGGCACAAAGATGAGCTCCTTGGAGAGGGTCAGGGTAGTTTGGACAGAGTTTAGCTCTCTGTACAGTCAGTTCCTTCCTCCTCCCGCCCTTTCGTAACTTAAGGGCCACAATGCCACTTGATCTTTACAGGTGTTTCCCCTAGGAGGGGATATCCCCAAATGTGTTTGGGGCCTGACAAAAGTATTTCCAGTTTGCAGACTTTGTCGGCCTGGAATAGCTCAGTCGGTAGCTCCTGAGACTTGTAATCTCAGGGTTGTGGGTTCAAGTCGCATGTTGGGCAAAATATTTCTGCATTGACCCAGTTCCAACTCTGCAATTCTATTATTCAATGATTCAGTTGAAGAATGAGTCTGAAAGGCTGGGGTAGGATTCTTCTATGCACCCTTGCCACACAATAACAAGAAGAAAAACTGTATTGTATAGTATTTCCAAGTCTTTGAAGTGCTTTGCCAGTATCATCTACATGCACTCCTTACAACAATGGTAAGAGAAAGTTAGGATGCTTCCAGGCAGGGGTTTATTGTCGGAACAGGGCTCTTCATGAATGCAATGAGCACATAGCATTGGTAGCATCCAAATGCTAGTCTGTATCCCCACCCCCCACCCCCATTAAAACCAGGTCTACCCATTCCAGGACAAATCTGATAAATTAAAATGGGAGGCTTTCTGATTTATAACTTCATCTCCTAGCCACTACACCCTCCATCCCCACATTTTACAGGCTCTTATCCTCAGATCCCACTGAGGAATACCAGAAGGAACCACAAAAGCTGATGAAGGAATTTCCTACAGGCGAGTAGGACCAAATCTATAGAAACACATCTGAGGAACCACTAGCATCTTCTGTTTGCTTCCCAAAATACACAGATCAGGCAACCTTGGGTACCCCATAGTATAAGCCATTGGTGCCATTACAGTAGGGTTTTCTAGTTATATAGACTCTATTCGACTCTACTCGCCACCAGCACTCCAAGTTGCACACAGAACATCCCAGATTTTCTGAGGAAACTAGAATCTATTGGCAATTCCCCGGAAAATATCATTCCTAAGCTCCCATGAACATTGAGGCACTTTTTACAAAAACAAAGATGGTCTGCAAACTATCAGGAATATCCTTAATGGAGTCTTCGACATACTTAGCTACCTCTTAGCACAGTGGCATGGCAGTTATATGCATGGCCGTTGCTTAGCAGTATGCAAGCAACTTCATGGCCATGTTAGAGTAATAACTCTTGCTCAGTTTCTGTCCCCAAAAGCTTGTCCTCTACTTGAGATACATTGAGAATCTTTGTCATCTTGATTCATGAACAGGAGGCACATGTGAAGTTCCACCAAGACTTCAGCAACTTTCATCCCATCTTCAACCTGAACGTAGACTAGTCCATGCAAGAGGAGCACTTTCTGGAAACTACTGTGCAATGGCATAACAACAACAACAACAACAATATAAACCCCATTTAATACAGCAAATCCTTATATAGGAAACTGACCACTGCACATACTTACATGTTTCGAGCTTTCACCCAGAACAGACCACAAAATCCATCATCTACAGTCAAGCTATGCTATACAACCACATCTGTTTAGACGCATCAGGTACTCACAACTAAAAAATTTACAACAGGCATTTCTCGGATTACAATACTCACCCAATGCAGTATCAACACTGGAAGATTTCTCCTATGCTTTACAGCTCAAGGTTTGCCCGAGACAATTAAAGCACAAGCTCAGGTTCAGACAGCAGACTAAGCCAAAACATGGCTTAGCTCAGCACAGTGCAACTGCAAAATAACTGGGGGGAAGAAAGCTGCAATCTCCTCTCTGGGAGCCCACAAGTTTGTTCGTTTATGTTATGTGGGAATGAAGGCATTGTGATATCCTGTGAGTCAGCCCATTGTGGATGTGTCTGCCTGGCTGCTGTCTAATCAGAAATCATTTTTGCAGATTTCTGTTGGACTCCCTAGTTTTGTCAGTAGGCATGGGGATCTTGCTACTTTGTCTGAATTCCAGCCTCTTTGCAGAATTTCTAGTGCATTAAACCTTCCTTTTTCTCCACATGCTAGTTTAGAGTGTTTGTACACAGCTGTCTCTAACAGTTGAGGTGCCCAGACTGAATTCCTTGCACTCATCTGGTAGAGGGGCTTGATAGGATTTTATATTCTGACTATCATCATTTTTTGTAACCTTGATGGATGGCAGAATTCCATGTGAACTGACAGGGCCTGGTGGCTGGATGGAGGCAATCAGCCTGACTTGGGCGACCTGCCTTGGGTCATTTGG
Organism: Podarcis raffonei; assembly: GCF_027172205.1. NCBI lineage: Eukaryota > Metazoa > Chordata > Lepidosauria > Squamata > Lacertidae > Podarcis > Podarcis raffonei. The sequence goes on from NC_070608.1 coordinate 41,881,770, forward strand.
GGAGCACTGAAGTAGGGGCAGGAGATATATCTGTCATCCATCTGCTGCAGTTGTCCTGGAGCAAATAGTAATATTGATGAAGTTTCTTAGAGCACCTGACCTGAGTGATTCAGCTGTCAAAGTTATAATTTGAATAGTCATAGCTGAAGCAAGTAGCTGTGTCACTGGAGACAGAATTACATATTACAAAGCAAACATGGGGATGCCAACCTAATGTTTGCCTCATAGCACTAATGCAGGTATGAGGGTGACAATTGTTGGGCTGAAACAGCAAGTGAAAGAGGAAGGTGTATAAGCAATATCTGATTTCCTTCTGCAAATTCCTTCCCAACCATTTATTACTTACTTATTAATTTATTTTAAAATGTATAGCCTGCCTTTTAGGATAATGCCCTCCCACACTGGTGTACAAAATCATAAAGCAACAGTTTAAAACAACAGTTAAGTCCATTAAAACAAGCCACAAATAAATAACAAAGCAGCAGAACAATAAATAGCAATAAGACAGCAGGTGATAAAAATAAATAAAATGTGGATTGAAATAAAACAGTAACCCATTCCCTGCCCCATCTCAGCTCCAAGATCAGAAATCAGCCTGCTAGGAGAGGTGAATTTGCAGGAGAAAGCAGATGACTACAGGAATACTCAGGAATTGTAGGTTCGTAAAAACACTACAGTATGTATTTCCATTCTGAAACAATAAATCTACAGACTGCAGTCATAAGTGACTTTACCAGAAAGCCACCCTCAGTTAATCCAATTATTTCCATCTAAACATGCTGAATATTTGGCTGTAAGAATTGAGCATCTGGCTGAAGCACTAGGAAGAGTTTCAGTGTACTCATTTACAACAGAAACACCCTATTTACATTATCATTATTAAGAATGGTTGGTCACTTGTTACCTGAATGTCTCCAAGTGACCTGCAATACTGTGAAAAACACAAATAGATATGTTATATAAAAAACAGAACAAAAAACAGCAACCTCCATAACAGTCACAGGAAGTTTTAGCAGTATGCAATGAACAAACAGGGGAATGCAGGTGGCGCTGTGGGTAAAACCTCAGCGCCTAGGGTTTGCCGATCGTCAGGTTGGCGGTTCGAATCCCCGCTGCGGGGTGCGCTCCAGTTGCTCGGTCCCAGCGCCTGCCAACCTAGCAGTTCGAAAGCACCCCTGGGTGCAAGTAGATAAATAGGGACCGCTTACTAGTGGGAAGGTAAACGGCGTTTCCATGTGCTGCACTGGCTCGCCAGATGCAGCTTGTCACACTGGCCACGTGACCCGGAAGTGTCTGCGGATAGCGCTGGCCCCCGGCCTCTTAAGTGAGATGGGCGCACAACCCTAGAGTCGGACATGACTGGCCCGTATGGGCAGGGATACCTTTACCTTTTTAATGAACAAACAAGATCATCCTAGTCTTATTAAAAGCCTGGGGAAAAAGACAAATCTTTACCTGGTGCCTAGTAGATGTCAACAAAGGCGCCCAGCAGTCCTTGCTGGGGAGCTCATTCTACAGATGGGGAGCCACAACAGAAAAGGTCTTCTCCCTTGTCACCATCCTCCAAGCCTTCCTCAGAGGGGGAACTTGGATAAAAGACTCAAATGAAGATCTAAAGGTCTATGTAGGTTTATGTCTGATGCATTCCATATTAAAAGCCTCAATGAGTTTCTGAAGAAAAGGTAAGGTAAGCCTCTACTGATAAATGTTTACCCCTCTTTGCTAACTTGGAGTCTTTTTCTCTGTTTCTCTTTCCCCCCTCATGTTCTGTGGCAAAGTGTTGTGGTAATATTATATGTTTTCAGAATGGGAAGTTATTGTGTATACCAGTGCTATTTTTTTGCTGAGAAGCTCAATTATATTCTTACACAGTAATGCTCACTATTCCTTAAATTAGAGAACAGGTGCACAGTGTTTTTGTACTCCATAATTCTGTATTGTTCCATGGCATTGTGGTTCTTTGTGCTTTTTCAGGATCCACCTCACATACATTTCTACAATGCCAACACATTGTGCACAGCTCTTTTGTCCAGTTTGGTGGCAAACAAACAGGCTTCTCTTTTAGTGATCAAGTGTAGTCCTATATTACGTGTTTTGTTTCCCTCCCTAAAGGTAAACAGCTTTATAGATAAATGTTAGAGTATGATGAAGATCAAGAGAAAATTCTATCATACAGTATATGTATTATAGATCTGACTAGATTATTTGCGTGTTCCTTTGGAGCTACAAATCTATGAAGTTGAATCAGGTGTTTGTTATTTCATTATAGTTAAGCACCAAACTGGAGCCATGAGATAAGCTCACATTTTGCCTCATCAGAAGATGCTTTTGTATGAAGAAATAATTAAGATTCAAAAAGAAATTTAACAGGTAAACACTGTTCAAAAGGATATTGGTGGGTCTGAAGGGAGGCTGCTTTTCTATAGCATATGAACATTTAGCATTCTTCAATTTTTTTGTGCAGCTGGAACTAGGTCTAATGGTATTTAACAAAAGAACACTTACTTCTTTCTCTGACCAGAGTATAAAAGTGAGTTTGAAGGCTGATTTCCTTATGGTTCATATTTGAACAATATCATATTTTACTATGAATATTTAAATTCAACTAATTAATATATATATATATATATATATATATATATAAGCTTTTAATGTTTAACAGACCACTGTATTTTAATATTTTGTTGGAAGCTGCCCAGAGTGACTGGGGAAACCCAGCCAGATGGGCTGGGTGTAAATAATAAATTATTATTATTATTATTATTATTATTAACTAGTGGGAGGGAGAATAGTATCACTAAACTGAGCAGTCTGAAAATTGTCTTACAGTATGTATCACATATATCCAAACAAATCAACAAAATTTATATACAACATTACATTTTGGCTGTATAAGGATCCATAGATTACTTTGCTATTTGCTTCTGTATATGTGTGTAGAATAATAAACCACTGAGCCTAGGGCTTGCTGATCGGAAGGTCAGAGGTTCAAATCCCTGTGACGGGGTGAGCTCCTGTTGCTCGATCCCAGCTCCTGCTAACCTAGCAGTTCGAAAGCACGTCAAAGTGCAAGTAGATAAATAGGTACTGCTCCAGCAGGAAGGTAAATGGTGTTTCTGTGCGCTGCTCTGGTTTTGTCAGAAGCGGCTTAGTCATGCTGGCCACATGACCCGGAAAAACTGCGGACAAACATCTGCTCCCTCAGCCAGTAAAGCGAGATGAGCACTGCAACCCCAGAGTCGCTCGCAACTGGACTTATCTGTCAGGGGTCCTTTACCTTTTTTATGTGTAGAATAGTTAAAACAGTTGAAAGAAAGGTCTACTATGTTCATTTTTTAAATGACCTTACAGGGCTTTTATCAGCTGAAACTCCCCGGAACTCAGTTTTGACACCTCTCATGTCCGCTCCTTTACCATTAAAACAGAACAAGGGAGGCATTCATAGTGAGTAGGTTGAGTCAAATCCACCTTCTCTTGATGACTGGTACATGAGAATTTTTAGCTAACCCATATATATTAAGCTTTGTTATTTCAGAATGACTTGTTTGGATGGCTTACTTCAATTAAGCATTTTCACATATATGCATCTATCTAAATTTCAGAGTAGATACAAAACATAACTTCATTCCAATTCCAACATAACCGTTTTACCACCTGCAGATATGACAATTTTCTATGTTTTCTTAATCCTAACATTTTTGTGAAGTAGACCAGTATTAACATTCTTTTTGAACAAAAGGCTAGACTTTTTTTTCTGGATGCACTGGTTGCCTTAGTAACTGAAAATTGAAACTTAGTTTAAGTATAATTGCTCCATATGTTTGTACAAATCACACATCACTGTGATCCTTTAAAACAGTGAGCAATTATTGGCAGAGAATTTAAAAGAAATTAATGATCAAATGCTGAAATATTCACAAAATATTTAAATACTCAAATGCCAAAAAAGATAATTGTATCTAATTTTTCTTTTAATTTGTGCCACTCAATTAAAAATATAGAAGAGATAACTGTTCAAAATGCAACCACAGCCTGACCTGCAGTAATTTATTCAAAGCCGAAGCAAAGCATTTGGTAAAGCTGAACATATTTCAACATATGGTAAAAAAAAGTTACACCTCCAGACTATATCTAAGTTGGGAGAGGCTGGGCAAGCACTGGATTGATGCCTGGATGCAAAGGTGGACTGGATGAGGGTGAATAAACTGAGCTTGAATCTTGGAAAAACATAGGCTTTGTGGTTGGTTGGTTGGTTGGTTGGTTGGTTGGTTCCCATGTCCAGGATATAGGCCAATTGCCTATTCTGGATGGGATGGAGCTCCCTCTGAAGGACCAGATTTCCAACTTGTACTCCTTGATCTATCTTTGACACTAGAGGCCCAAATGACCTCTGTGAGTAGAAGTGCCTTCTACATATCAGCTTTGGCTAGTTTGCCAGCTGCAACCATTCCTTGACTAGGATAGCCTGATCACAGTGGTCTATATATTGGTAACCTTGATTACCAGAACTCAGTTTGTGTGGGGCATCTCTTTTATTTGGTCTGGAATCTGCAACAAGTGAAGAATATAGCAGCTAGACTGCTTACAGGAGAAGGTTACTTACTGACTGAATATTACTCCTTTGCTGAGAGAGCTGTACTGGTTGTGGATTTGCTACTAGGTCATGTTCAAAGTTCTTGTGTGAATTCACAAAGCCATAAACAACTTGGGTCCTGATTCCTTTTTTTCTACTTTGAACCCTAAGATCTTCTGATGGGGCACTTCTGGTGTATGATCATGAGGTTCACCTAATCTCATTTTCACAACGCTAAACTATGGTTTAGCATTCCATTTCACACACCCATTGTAACTTGATTTTAAAAGCAATCGTGTGAAATTATGCCTTCCTGTTAATGAAGAATTGTTTTAGTGCTAAATTCTCAGTTTTCTATTGAAATTTCTGTTCTATATTTAATGTATTTAAATCCATATCTTAGGGAAGTTTGAAGAAACTAAGTAATTTAGAATGTTGTATATGTGTGTTGCTGACTATTTAATTTTATTTAATGAAGTGTGAAATAGAATGTAGAAGCATTTGCATAGCATACCTGATGAGACTATGCACCTGTAGTAGTGCTCTGTATTTTATTCTCACCTCTTTCCTGAGTGTCATTTCCTGAATGCAAAATGCATCCTGTGGTTGAAACAATGTATTTCCCTCCTCTTATCCTAAATAAGAAACACATCCCATTGTTTCTTAAGCTACTGTCCCAAAATGCCAGATTTAATAAAAAGGGCAATGCAAAGTTTGTTTAAAGTGGAAACAATAATTTACGTTACAATTATTTTCCCAGCTGTGAAGGGGTGGGATCAGCATTAAACACTGAGTAATTTAACAAACAAGTCCTAGTACAGTACTGCTTTTACAACATTGCTTCTGATTTATATCAAGGGTTGTTTGCAACTCTGTAGCCTGCTACTCAGCTCCTAAGAAATTGTCCAATATGAGAACCAGTTTAGAGCTTATGTATTTGCGTGTCGAGGTCCCCAAGCCACCCCCCAAATAACTCACAACGCACACTTAATTATTTTTTTAAGGTTTTTGGCATAATTTTGGCCACAACTTTATTTAAATACAAAACCGTGAGTGGTTGTTTAGGCATTGGTTAAGACTATCTGTCCCCCCGCCTGGGGACAGAACTGACTTCCGGGCACCACCGAAAGACAGTGCGGGAAAACAAGTCGGGGAGAAATGGAGCTGAGTCACAGACCCTCAATTCTCATCCGCATGCTCCCCGAAGGCTTGCCGGCCCTAGTCCCATTCCAGGGATTGGACAAAAAGATGGCAAGCCCCAGGATTCCTTTAACGGAATTCCCTTTCCGCAGCAACCATGGAGGGGCAGGCCCAGCCTATCCTAACCCCTCCTCCACCAATTTATAACCAATGCCTAACCGCAACCTTACAAGTTGTGACGATTTGCTACGCAGTAGGCAAAAACCAGATGGCCCAGCCAATCAGCCAGATGGACAAAATTCCTACCAAGCCCCTGCCCCAACGGCAGACGACCCCATGACAGGCATAGCAAGGTCAATGCAACAACCCCTTACTCAAGGGCGGGTGGGCGGGTGATCCGTTGCACGCAGCAAAGAGAAAGCTCCAGGCTGCGTGCAGAGTATTTAAACATTTTACCCCTCCCACCAAAATTGCAACATAACTTTTACCCCAGCAACCCAGTGAACCAATCACTGCGCCAGGCCATCTTTAGAGACCCTGCCTGGTAACAGAGGGGTGGCTCAGCAGACCCCACTGCAACACGTGCTCTCCATGAAGGAGAACACGCTTTGTCTTTGGGATCAACCACTCTTGCTGATAGGAGGGAGGGTACAGAATACAAGCTTTACTTCCTCTTTCACTTTTGCGTATATGCAGCTATTCTCATTTTCTTAAGACAAGCTACAGTACTTTGCACCAAGAGTTGCAACAGAGGAAAAAGAAAGTAAAGCCTCAGTTGTGTACTCATTTCTCTCTCACTTATCAAATCTATTATTTTGGTGCTTGGAATAATTAATAAGCAGATTTTGACAATCCAATGGCTTTTAAAAATGGAAAATATGAATTATACTAACAATGCTGCATGTTCATATTTTGAATACAGTACATTATAATGGTATATTTATTTGTGTTTGTTTGTTTGTTTTAAAAAAAAAACTAGGCTGCCAAGAACTGTGGGCAACAATGACTGAAATGTCATTACTTTCTTCCAAGGATAACCGCCAAAAACCAGAAGGTATTTCCGCCCCGCTTCTTGGAACTTAGTGCAATTTACATTTCTTTAAAGTTTTGAGCAGATTTAAACAGTCGCCCCCTCCCCCCGATACTTTTGAATTTGTTTGTGTGTATCTGTATATGTAGTACTTTGGTTGTATCCTCCCTCCATAGTACCTATCCCCACTTTTGCTGTTGTCCCTTAATACAGTTCTCTTGGGATTATTACTTCCAGCTTGGCTTGCCTTGATGTTGGATTTTTACCTGAGGGATAGCTCAGTCAGTAGAGCATGAGACTCTTAATCTCAGGGTCATTGGCTTTGAGCCCCACATCGGGCAAAAGATTCCTGCATTGCAGGTGGTTGAACTAGATGATCCTCGTAGCCCCTTCCAACTCTATGATTTTATGATTTCTATGATTTCCTCAGTCTTTAAGACAAATAACCTGGAACAGTGTACATTGTTCCCTAGCACGGTCTAGGGAGGGATAAATGTGAAGTCTGGGCTATTACATGTATGTGAAATTTGATTGGAACTGGAAACTAAGAGTCAGAGTAATTATTACATGAAAACCATCCACATCTTTTCTATTCTGATTCAATCATTCTCATTCATTCAGATTGTGGGGCCTAATTTGGATTAGGATCAAAATATTGGGTCAGGGTAGTCAGACACTTGTTCTCCATGTCATGGCCCTAGTCCTGATCCTTCCTGCAAGTTGCTGTTAGCCATAGAGGGCGAAAAATATACCTAACAGCAAAAGCTGTAGACTGTATATTCTTACCTGAGAGTAAGGACTCAGCTATATAACTGCAAATAAAACATTTTAAGTGTGTTGTAAGTGCTATAAACAATGTGACACTTGATGGCGATGGTGAACCTTATGGAAAATTCAATGTATTTTTAAAAGCGCTTTTCAGAACGGTTTTTATATGTGTGTACAGTGGTACCTTGGTTCTCAAACTTAATCCATACTGGAAGTCAGTTCCAAAACCAAAGCATTCCAAAACCAAGGTGCACTTTCCCATAGAAAGTAATGCAAAACGGATTAATCCATTCCAGACTTTTAAAAACAACTCCTAAAACAGCAATTTAACATGAATTTGCTATCTAACGAGACCATTGGTCCATAAAATGAAAACAATAAACAATGTACTGCAGTCACACAATCAATCAATCAGTAGCTGAACTGGGTTCCACACAGTCACAAAAACAAAACAAAAAAGCCTCGAAAACAAACATGCATAATTAGCAAAGACAGACAGAACTCAGTGTAACACTCAAAACGAAAGTGTGGCACTCAAATTGGAAGTGTAACACTAAGAACGGAGCATGTTTGGCTTCTGAAAAAAGTTCACAAACTGGAACACTTACTTCGGGTTTGCAGTGTTTAGGTTCCAAGTTGTTTGAGTACCAAGACATTTGAGAACAAAGGTACCACTGCAGATCCCACCTAAGTCCCACTGAACTGCATAGGGCTACATGGCAAGCCTGTATTTTAAAAAACTTTTTATGGCAATGGGCTGCAATCCTGAATCATGGCCAGGAATGGAGTGGTGAAGCCACCACCACCTTTGAAGACCTGTAGCTCACACTGGACAAGGTAAAAGGTGGAAGAGCAGTAAAAACACAATCTTTTGCTACACCAGCTCCAGGCTGGCACAGCAAGAGGCTCATAGTGAGCGTATTGCTGGCAGATGGCCTGGCATAGCATCCAAGTACCTGCAATGCTCCATTTTCTGGTTTACATTGGCTACCAGCGGAGGCAATACCATGGAGGCCCTGAGTCAGCATCCTAACCTCTTCCAGTGTGACGGATAAGGCTGCTCTTATGTGCCTGAATGTGCAATAATGATTTACTCACTACATTTTTATCCTGCTTTTCAGACAGTTATGGTCTCCCAAAGTGGCTCACAGTAATTAAAAAAAGAGGGAAAGCAGCCCTGAGTTGTTAGAGAACTGGCATGGAAGCAAATAGCTAACATCTCCTCTTCCCACCACCATCCTGATCCAAATTGGTACCTGGTTTCTAAGAAAGAAAAGATGTTGGGAGCTTGAAATACAAGATTCTGTGTGACATCTAGTTATAAAATGTAGTGATCACACATTCTTTGTAACTTGTAAAACTTTAAAAATATTTATTACTTGCATTTCCCCCCATTTTTTTTGGAATACTTTTAGGGATGAAGAAAAACATTTGGGGGGGCTTGCCCTGCAAGCAGCGTAGCTGTGCTGCTGTAAATGCTCCAGCTTCATGTGTTCACAAAGCTATCCATCACATTCAAGATCTAGAAGTAAAAGTGGAAGAATCCTTTCAACAGGTACTTTATTTATTTCCCAACCTTCACAGAAATTTTACTAGGGCTCATTTTCATTTGACATCAAAAATAGGCGCACAAGTAATACTACGAAAAGAATAATAAAGAACAATAGCAATAATACCGAAGACTCCATTTGTGGGTTGCTCTTCCCAGGGCAGTTCGCCTGGTGCCTTCATTTTACATCTTTAGGCGCCTGGCAAAAACATTCCTCTTGAACTAGGCCTTTGTCTGATTAACAATCTATGTGCTTTTAAATGTGTTTCTGGGAGGAGGGGGTTATTGGTTTGCTTTGTGTTTAAAAGTATTTTGTATTTTGATGCTGTGAACCACCCTGAATTCTTTGGATGGGGGACAGTAAACAAATTTAATAAATAATAATACTGCATAGAATTTTCTTATTTTGATTGCCTTATGATGGACATTTTGGGTTGCTCCCTCCACTGCTATTTGACTACAAAATTAAAAACTTTCAGTTCATTTGGGAAACGCAGGTTTCAATATATCAGAACAGAATGTGTGCCCAGTCATTGTATTTTCACAATATCTATATATTTTTTCCTTAAACGTGAAATCACAAATAGCCCAGAGGTGGATCATTTGATCCAACCCTTTGATCCAACTGTCACACACTACATCCACAACTCAAATGTTTGGCAGATTACACTTACTTTGTAAGCCAAGTAGTAATAGAAAAATTAAGATTTTAACCTTGTTAACTGATTCATAGACTGCCATTATGAAAGCTGCTGTTACAAGGCTTGACATGTTTAGGAAAGCAATAGATAAAATATAACGTTGCTGTCATATTTGTATGACTTTTTTTTTTAAAAAAAAGTCTGTGGTCGGTGAAATCATTTTAAAACAAATGCAGCTTATCTCCATACACATACTCAGTGCAAATTCTACAACATAAAATATGTTAATGAAGCATCTTCTTTGTATTTGCAGTATGATCACTTGTACAAGCTGGAGAAAATTCCATGGTAAGGATCTTCTGAGTTTTGATTTAATGTTTGTACCAGGCACCATTCTAATTGTTTTTATTTTACTAATGCACACATGGAGTTCTAGCATGAATAAGGGCTTCCCCTTTCACTTTAATGCTTGCTTACTTACTTCGCCAAACCTTTATTAGGCATTACAAATATAGGCCATCATAAAACATCCGTATATAAAATTTTAAAATACATGACACAGAACATGTGTCATGTACTTCAATATTTTTTGTAGTTTTTGTAGTTTTTTTCCCATTACTATTAAGGAATTTTCCTTTGTAATTTTTGATTGTTCATATTTATATTTAAAAAAAATTTAAAATATATACAATAACAGCCATATAAAATTTGTAATAACGAGGATTTTCATTGGAGTTTCTTCCCGCTAAATAGTGCCATTCACTTTAATGATGGAAGCCTGCTTGTGCACACATAGGGATCCCCACTTATATTTTGACCAATTAATTTTTAATGTTTTTCAATTTTTAAAAAAATGTATTTACCATCACCTTAATTCTAATTTAATACAAATTTAAAAGTGACTTCCCACCCCGCCATCTTGATATTTAACTTCCCACAAGAGTTGAGGTGTTAAGGGGATAAGACAGGAAGAAGAAGAAGAGTTTGGATGTGATATTCCGCTTTATCACTACCCAAAGGAGTCTCCAAGCAGTTAACATTGTCCTTTCCCTTCCTCCCCCACAAGAAACACTCTGTGAGGTGAGTGGGGCTGAGAGACTTCAGAGAAGTGTGACTAGCCCAAGGTCACCCAGCAGCTGCATGTGGAGGAGCAGAGACGCGAACCCGGTTCACCAGATTACGAGTCTACCACTCTTAACCACTACACCACACTGACTCTCAATATGAGAATGGGGAACATTCTCATATTGGTGGGGGGAACATTCTCATATTGGTGGGAGTTGAAGTCTCATAGCAACATCTTGAGGGTTATAGGTGTCTTGATTAAGGCAAGAGTTTCATGAAAGAAGTGGATACTGAAGATGGATTTGAAGTAACATGTAGATGTTACAAGGACGTTCCAGCCTTAAAATATTTACTTATATTTACAGGGAGTCAGATATTAAAAATATTGAAGATAGCTGGTTATCCTCTGAACTGAAGGCTAAACAGTCCTTATATTGGGAAGGTAAAAATGTATTTACCCTCTCTGTCACAATCTTATTAGCCAAACTATTTAGTTCAACTTATTTCCTGAGAATTACAGAATTATTTATACTAGATGGTGCCCATCTATCTAGTGGTTGGAATGTCTGGAATCTGTAGGATGGTGCCGTTTGCCATTTGTAACTCAGAAATTTCTGCAAGGGAGAGGACCAAAGGAGAAAACAGTAATTCTCTTGACTGCTGTGTTGAAATAGCCCTTAGCTACAGTGAAGGAACCTTTTCCAAATTCCTTTTCCACGACACATTCTGTGTTCACTGCTTATACTAAGATATATCAGATAACAGTGATTTTGAAAGTATGTTGTGTTTTTGAAACTGAGAAACCAAAGCAGATTTTCTTTTAGATAATGTTTACTAAAACATAAGCTAAAATGTAAACAGCTATGTACATTTGCAGGATAGTGTTTTCCTAGATAATTTATCATCACTGAAAACATTCAAATATTCAAATTTTTCTTAATGCTGATGAATATTTTCTCATGAAAACAGGCAGAGTTGTGTCTCATGCTGCTTTACATACAGCGGCAAGCGGTACTGTTAAGTATTGATTCTAGTAGAAAAGAAGGGGGCAAGTGTTGTTTTGCCCAGCAATTACACCCCAATAATTCCTTGTCTGTGTAATTTACAATAGTAGGCTAAATGGAGAAAATATATATACAGTTGCTAGACTAAGCTTTAGCATTTACTTATGCAAAATCTGAAAAACAAGGCACATTCCATGCATGTTGTACACATTTTATACCGTTATACTTTATCTTTTCCATGATGCTCCCGCAAATTATTTCAGTACATTCTGGATCTCCTCCAGACATCTTCTGAGGTCCAAATTGGGTAAAAAGTGTGAAAGTTACAGTCTCAAACTATTATATTGACCAGGTGCAAAATTCACTCTGTTGACTGTTGTTTTAAACTGCAAAATACTGCAGGAAATTTGGCAGAGAAGTGTTAACTCAAGGACTGAAGCATTATTGCAACAGCAAAAATGCAGAGGGTACGTAGTCCTCATGTGATTGCCATGAAATTGCACAGGAATGGGCTTCACCTTATAGCTATCAATATAAAGTTGCAGCACCTATCTGAATTCAATTCTCCTGGGCAGTCATACTTAATGTGTTGCTTTTTGAAAGAAGGGAAAGCCCACTTGGGACTGCAGCATATCTGGAATTCTTTAGGCACCATCTGCAGTTTCGTGTGTGGAACTGCAGCCACCTCCATTTAGTCAATTGGACCTATTCAAGCCATGGTCACTTTTTCTCTGACCCTCAGTAAATGAAACTAACTGGAAAGGAACTGCAAGAGTTAGAGGAGAAAGCAGCAGCAGTATGGTCAAAGGAGCAGAGAAGCCACGAGCATTACATAAAAGATGGGCAGAGACAGGCATTGGGATAAGGAAAGCTTTTCTCGAGGGTGAATAACAAGAAAGGAAGAGAATGGGGGAGGAGGGAATCTGAAGTAATCATATCCACCATACATTTAAAGCACATGGCCTCCTGCTTCCCAGTTGCCCTGGCCATCTGCCTGAATCTAAGAGAATGAGGGAGCCAGGGGTGCATTTATTTGACATGCACAACCGAAGGGCCAACCCCCAAACCAGCTATGGAGACAGCTTTCCGCAGTTTTTAGCACATCCTTGGGGGGTAAACATGGTTGACAAACTGATATCTGTTCAGGGCTGCCCCGAGTCACACAGCAACTTACTGTAACAACTTCATGGTGAGTTCTGGCACCTATTTTTCTGGGGGGAAAGCACTGTTTAATGTTGTATAAACTGTATTTTTGTGTGCCTGGTTCTAGGACTGTGTATGTGACATGCTAAAAACTTGTTAAAAATGCATCTTGGACCATGCATTTTAGATAAACCTGAAATGTGAAACAGTGCCACAAATATTTCTACCTCCTTTTTTTAATTTCAAAAGACGTCCAGCCTTTAAAGCAGAAAACAACAGCTGTTCTGGCAGAGGTCACAGAATTAGTTATGAGATTAGAAGAGGAACGTAAAAGGGCTGCAGATGCTTTAAAGTTTGAGGAAAACCGCAGAAAAAAGCTATACCTAAATGCTGATATCCTGTCACGCTGGAGGCTGGAACAGCTTCCCATAGCTGTTCAAAGAGGTATGGAAATTAACCTTGTAAATCAGGTGTGAGAAACTTTTTCAGACTTACTTGAATATGACCCCCAAAGCCCTTTGGTACCTTAGATACTAACAAATTGATTATGTGTAAGTTGTCATGGACTGCATGAGATGCATCTTGAAGCTTGGGGTGGGTAGGAAACTGTGCAACTAGAAGACAATGAAATTAGAATCATAACATAACCTAAGAGTGGCCAATCACCAAAATCAGCTGTGTTGATAACACAGATATCATGACATTATATGCAAACCCAAGATCTGCCAGGATGAGGGTGGTGGTGGAATAGGTTTATATCTCATTGAGCCAGCTGAAGTCTCCCATCCTGGGTCAGCCTGAGATACATTAGTGTATGATTTCCATCCCCTCTCAGCTGGGGCTCATCTGAAGCTGGCTTAGCCAAGGCTACCTGAAAAATGGGGAGAATTATTCCTATTGGATCTTGTATTCCAGTGAGGCAAACTACCTTAACTTGGTGCCTTCTAGATGTTTTGCATTACAGCTCTCATTAGCCACAGCTCACACTACCAGTGGTGCACAAGGCAGTAAACCTTTCCCAATTGAACTGCTTATTCATTAATGGAGCTGCTCAAGATGAGTTTACAGGGTGTTGGGGAGATGCATAGATTTTGGACCATTCAGTAGGATTCAAGCAATGCAGTGTAAGAGAATCACCATGGAACACGAAAGCAAACTAACTCTCTTTTCCAAGTTTCTGTTTTATCGTTTATTTAGCAAGGCAGAGTTAGGTTCTTTCCTACCCCACCATTCACCTCTTGCAGTAGAAGGTGAAGCTGATGCTCTCCTCAATTCTTTTCTTGATTACTTCCTATTCTAAGATAGAAAGTTATTCAAGTGGATGGTAAATATCTCAAGTTTTCATTGCTTTAACATTCAAGAATCAAGAGGAGCAGAGGAGCCAAGGAACTCTGCTCAGAGCTATGAAATAAAAAGAGAAAGAGCAGCTTTATTTCAAGCTTGCTTCCCAGTTGCCCATGTCTTTGCTCTCACATCTACTGATAAGGGTCATAGGTGGACAACAAGGCGAAAGAAGCAAAGGGTGGGACCCATGCCCATGTTGAATACATTCTGAACACCACCAGCTCCCCAACCCCCGGCTTGTTGTGGCATCTCTCTCACTCTCACTTATGGCAGAGGTTGGGCTATCCATGACTGCCCATGACGGTTGAGGTCACATTTAGGCATTGTATGCTCACTAGCCCAGGGGTGGGGAATCCACAGGTGTTGTTGGACTACAATTCCCATCAGCCCCAACCAGCAGAGCCAGTGGTTTGGGATTATGGGAGTTGGAGTCCAGCAGCATTTGGAAGGCTGCAGGTTCTCCATCCCTGCACTAACCCACCCAGAAGCCAAAAGGAGCCACAGATGTAGCCAATTAGGGAAGAGGGGAGATTGCCTGAGGGGAAGACTGGGACTCTTTAGATGCGTGCAGAGGAGTAGGAAAGAGGGAAGGCAACCAAGAAAGGGAGAAGTGCTGAGAGAGGTGACAAAAGAGTAATAGCCAGCTCAGAGAGGGAAAGAGTGCAGACGTAGGCAGCCTCTGCCAAGGCAGCTGCTTGAAGGAGGCACATGGTAAGTGGAGAAAGGGCAAGCAAAGAGTTTGCTGGAGAGCACAAGGCTAGCTGGGCAGGGCAGCTTATTGGTAGCCCTGAAGGAAGAAACTCCAGCAGGACTTGAGAGACTTTCCTATGGGACAGCTAGAGTGACACACAGTAGAGTAAGATGCTGCAAGGGTGTGGGGAGCTTAAGTCCTGCCCATCTACACTCCTAGATGGAACTCCACCCCAAGATGTGGCCGTTTGATGCCTCAGAACCATATACCACTGTCCAAGGTCTTCCTACTGCCTCATCCCTTAATAGTGCTGGTCCACAGGATGATGAAAGAAATATGAGCAGAAAATGAGAGTTGCCTGATGCCACAAGGAGTAGCTCTGCGTGGAAGTAGCGACTCACTTGCTCCACCCTGACATCCTGGAGCGTGAAATGGCTCCCTGCTGTGACAGGATGGGTTTCCACTACTCAACTAGCAAAGATGGAAGGTTTGATGTGAGGAAAGGTACCGAACTTGGTTTCTCTTTGCCAGGGGCACAATTTCAGCAGCTGTTATATGCATAGAAGGATTATGTGAGCATATATTTAATAGGAAACTGCGTAGAGATCTGACAGCGTATCAGCTGAAATTATATGTTCCGTCTTTAAATGCAGTTGTCATAATTTTGTTATACTGCATAGCTTATTTTTCTTCTGCAGAATGGGAGAAGTGTTCACGAGATATTTCAGAATTACAATGGCATTTTGAAGAAAAGAATAATCAACTCCAGGATGCAGTAAACCAACTGACAAAAATAGAAGTAGCTAATGCAAAAGTTCTGGAGAATATAGCCTACATGAAGAAATACAGCCCTCTGCTGGGAGAAAAGCTGTCTTATGAAGGTGGTGCTATGGTACAAGTGAAAAAGATATACACACAGGTAAACAGATTAAATATTTTATTTTATTTCCCCCACACCCAATGAGTTTGGTACATGCCCTTTTCAGAGATTTTGTTCCTGTATTATTATTACATGCCTATAATGATAAAGAGAAATGTGAAAGTACAGCACCTTTTAAAGTAGGAATCTAGAAGAGTCCTAACTTATGAAATGGAAACGCAGAGTTATTATAAAAGGTAATGTATAGATTAAGCCAAACTCTTTGAAGTATATATATAACAATAAATGCTAAATTAAAAACAGACCCAACCAGAAACGTGGCTTTAAATTAATGGTTAAGTCCGCATTTTCTTTCAAACCAGGTATGACATTATGAAGTTAACAGTGCAGTCCTATGTTTGTCTGTGTAGCAATAATTTCCGTGGAGTAAGTGAGTCTTCTCAGACCAGTGTGTGTAGGTTTACAGCTTAAATAGCAATTTGAAAACTATTTAAAAGAAGGTTAACTAAAAAAAATGCTTGCTACTTTTAAAAGCAAAATAAAAGAAAGGCAAAGTTATTGGAAGAACCGTTGTTCTCATTGGTTCTATCAAAGCAGCATTGCAACTGCTGTAAAAAATCATTAGAGAAATCATTTATAATAATTTCCTAGCACACATTGATCATGTTCATACATCACAGTAAATCCGACTTTTTGGTTTATCTTGGCTTCCTGTGAACAAGCAGAGTGCTGATGCATATAGTCTGTTCTCCCATGCCTTTGGTTAATTAAACAATCTACATACATCCTTTTAAACTGGTATGTGTGTGTTTTTGTTCTTATGCTGTGTATTTTTTGTGATTTTATATTGTAAAGCACCCTGTTATCTTCAGATGAAAGGTGGTCTAGAAATTTAATAAAACAAACAAAGCCTGTATGATTAAGCAAAGTTAGATGCAACAAAACTAAAAGCGATAAAATATGTTAAATGTTTTGATGATAGTGATCCAAACTTTATTTGATTAGTCCTCCTCAAATCACTATTTTGGGAGTGGGTAGGGATTATCTAACATAGGCACAGAGTGGAAAAGTCAAGAGGAGGACATTTGTAACTTTGCTTCTTTGAAAAGTTTATGCCACAATAAATGTGTCCATCTTTAATGTACAACAGGACTTACTGCAGTAGACTAGCACTCTCAAATTATTTAAATTAGCTATGGTTATTCACACCTTCTTAATCCATCTGCCCAAAGGAAAGAACTTTAGCCACCTTCTGTTTGGGAAAGGGGAAAATAGTTGGTTGCCTAATACTCAATAAAAGTAAGCCAGCTTCCCAAAGAGTTTTAGCTGTATGTAAATTTGCAATCCTAATTCTCATTAAACTCAACTGAGATTATTTTTGAGTAAATGGACATAGGATTGGATTTTAAGTCTCAGTTTTATCATTTAAAAGGCAGCAAAGAAAAATGCAAAAGAATTAAAGAAATAACACTACACCTTTTCACAAGGAGACAAAAAAATGAGAACAATCTTATAACATTTTGAGCTTTGCACTGTCAGATTAATTTCTTTCTTTTTAAAGACCAAAACTGGATATGATGTAGTTCATGAAGAACTTGTGATGGTGAACAGTTTGCATCAAGATCTCACGGAAGAGTGTGAAAGGGAAAGAAAATATATGGCTGAACAAATACAAATAGCTGAGTCATTGTTGATGAGTTTAAAGTAAGCATTTTAATTTTTTGTGGTATTATTGTTGTTCAAGTTGTCTCTCTCCTTTTGTATATAGTCTACTACATTCTTTGGAAAGCTGTGTCTGATTAAGTTACTTCTTCCTTCCTCTTGTGTGCTTTACACATTCTCGGGATTACAGGGATTGGGCATCAAACCACATCAGTGGCTTTTAAATGTTATGTGGTGCCGATGTGGAACACTAACATTTTGCTTTGGGGTTTAGGCTTTTGCCTTTTATTTCCAGCCTCTTGGTATTTGCAAATGTTTCACAGAAACTTAAAGTTGGGAAGGACCCAAGGGTCATCTAGTCCAACCCCCTGCAATGCAGGAATCTCAGCTAAAGCATCCATGTCAGATGGCCATCCAACCTCTGCTTAAAAACCTCCAAGGAAGGAGAGTCCACCACCTCTCATGGTGGTGGTTTAGAATAATTAAAAATGTCTTCAGTATAGGGTTACTTAGTCCTTTTTTAAAACATCCTTTATCACAATGCTTTCAGCAATAGTTTCATGATACCGAGGCAAGGTAAAGCTGAGTGTAGTCAGACAAGACGGCCCATTTCGAAAAAAGCTTAAGGAACTACAGAGTGAGATCCCATGGTCAGAAATACTCAAAGAGAAAGGAGTCCAAGATGGACGGGAGTTTCTTAAAGGTGAAATATTAGAAGCACAAATGCAGACAATTCCAGCAAGAAAGGAAAGGAGCTTACAGATGAGTTGAGATTTAAGAAGGGCACGTATAAGAAACTGAAGAAAGGGGAGGAGTATACATGAGTAGCCATCAGTTGCAGGATGAATATCATGCTGGCCAAAGCTCAGAAGGAACACAGGCTTGGAAGAGAGGTTAAAAATAGTAATAAAAGTGTCTTTGGCTATGTTCAAAGCAAGAGGAAGAACAGACAAGTAGTAGGTCCTCTGCAAGGAGAAAACAGATAGATGCTGTTGGGTGACAGAGAAGGCAGAATCGCTCAACACCTACTTTCCCCCCGTCTTCACCCAAAAGGAAAGCAGTGACCAACCTGGTGATAACAGAAGAAACAATGCAAGGAGGGAGCTGCACAATCTCTGTAGTCTTTTCAGCACCTCCTGAATATCTTCCTGTTCCAACAAGCATTTTAGTTAGAAATCTTTCCCAGTCTGCACTTGTATTGGAGATGCCTTTAATATTTTAATAGTTTTATCATTTGTGTGTTTGCCACCCTGGGCTCCTTTGGAACAGAAATATTTTTCTTTTATACCACCTATCTCTAGCCTAGGTTATAGCCCATTCCCTCAATCTGTAATTGTTTGAATTGTTTTTAGAAGTTTGCATTGTATTGTTTTATTACTAAAGATATTTTTGCCACCTTGGGATCCTTTGGGAGGAACACTAAGATAGAAATTTACAAACAAACAAAATAATAAAAACCTCAACAATACAAAATCTTTAAAATAGTGGCTGTGTTCACATGCTGCTTCAAACCAAAGTTAATGCATGGTTTGCTATCGAGCAGCTTGCTGGTGCATCCTGCTTCACTCCTCCAATGCTCCTGGCTTCTTGTGTCATTCAAATCTGAGCTCATTGCTTCATTGAAACAAACCACTAGCAGTAAGTCAAGAACAAACCAGCAAGCTGCTCATTCACGTTAAACCACAGTTAAGAACTATTTGCAAATCAGGGCAGGACAAAATAGCAGCTAACTCTGCACCACCATGATTTACCAATGATGTAAAAAGTAAGGGTGGTATTCAACCAAATATTTGCTATAGCACAAGAATTAGTGCTAGTACAAAGGGAATTCTCCCTCTCCACCTCTATGCCGCCTTCAAATCTGCTCTAGAGGTTTGGGGAAACTCCCAGAACAGGAAAGCAGAGAATGCAGAGGGGTAGGAAAGCAGAGAATGTTCCATTGTGCAAGGAGAAATCCTTGCACTGTGGAACGATCTGCTTATTCCTATGTTGATTACAACCCTCTATGTTGATAGCAGATAAGCACCTTAATCTTCCTGTTTTGCTCACTTGATCCTCTCTCATCAGCTCATCCTACCTGTCAACTTCCACTACATTATAAAAAATGTTCGTTATAACAGATCAGATTGCTAGCAGAAGTGTTTCTTAACCAAGTGGCTGATGGTTAACTTACACAAATTATGCTCCTAAGAGGGAAGAGGCTAAGACTGTACTTCTAAGTACATATAACTCAGTGGGGCTTACACCTAAGTAAACATACTTAGGATCATGTTGCATATTAGAATTTGAAAAATGAAACAGATCTAATGCTGCTACATGGGCAGTGGAATGGGGCGAGATGTCTGAGAAAACCTGATTATTCTGACTGGTTTGGTAATATTTTGTTAATAAACAGCTTCTTTAGTTGGCCAGATGGATAATTTGATTCTTGCCTCTTCTTAGGAAAGAGCTTAAAGATGCTGAATTCATTGCCGATGATTTCAGTTACAAGATAAAATCAAAAATGGAAGCAGTATCACACAGTAAAAAACTTCTTGAAGAATTAAACAAGAAAGAAGCAAAGACAAAGGCTGATTTAAAGACTTGGCACGATAAAGTGAGTTTTGAATATTTATATGCAAGCAAATAAATCCTCTAGAAGTGAATGCCACATGAAGTCCTTAACACTGTGTCTATTGAAATGTTAAGTGTCCTGTAATAAGTCAAATAAATGCAAATGTTATCTAGTTAAGTGAAAAATGTTTGATAGATTTTTTTAAATAATACTGTCCAGCTTGCCAGACCCCCAGGGTCAGCAGCAGGCATGCTTGGACATCTGTTGGCACCTATACATCTGAACAGGACTCACTGTGCCTAATTTCAGCCTCTTCTGCAGTAGGTGTTAGTGGGCTCCACCAATAGTGCTGCCATCAACTAGAAGTCCTTTTTGCACTGCTAATGAGCAGCACACTGCCACTGGCCACCTCCATATCCTTACCCTGGGGTTTCTGTATGCATCCCATTTGAGTTGGGTAGCTGCTATTTTTTTTAATTTTCCCATCACACACTACAGCAGAGTGCCCACAGCAGTGTTGTTATATTAGATATACCAGGGTATTGGATTGCAGGCAGATACAGATGGCAGCTGCCTGGTGCTGAACACTTGATCAGATTCAACAGAAAGTGCACCAGCACTGGGAAATAACACTTAGAATCATAGATCCATGCAATTGTATAGTTGGACAGTGCCGGGGGGGGGCACCATAAACACTAAGCCTGGTACTCAAGCCTGGCCCTGGCCCTAGCCCTGGCCCTAGAAATTGCTTTCGTCCTATTCTCCAAAACAATGCTGGTGCCTGTGCTGTTACAAAGGCATACTAAGAATCCTATAAAGTTCTTTTTTGTGACGTCTGCAAAAAAAGTGGTTCACATTTATGTGCATTTTAAATTGGCTGCAAAACTGGATTTATTTTCCTTTTCCTCTCTTAATTTCCTTTTTTATGTTAGATTGCCCTTTTCACTTTTTTGTTTAATATGTTATGTTTAATATGTTTTGGCTATTTAAAATATTGATTTTAGGCCCTCATGAGAACTGGGGCAAGCTTTCATTTTTAGAAGTATAGACTGAAGACATTTACATTGTGCCTTCAGCCCACTCACTGACACAATGCACTTGTTTATTCTGGTTTGGAAGTTCCACTAGCCTGTAGCAGGGTAGTTAGGAGCTGTCAAAATTTTCATTTGCATCAACAGACAGAACAGGGCCCAAGTATTTTTTTATTTTTGTGTGTGACAGGGGTGGAAAAGAAAACATAATTATAACTATGATATAAGCAGCAAATACTATCTTTTCGCTAAATATAGCACTATACTGCTCCAAAGCTATAACTGAAGCTCTGAAACTACATTTTCAAGATTTTAACAAGAAATTTTACTATGATGAAAATTTACAATGTTGCAATTAAATGCTTAATGAGCAATTAAACTATCTTTTTAATGTTAGGTAAGGCTGATGACTCTGAGAATTGCTACTCAGGAAAATGAGAACAAAGTTTTAATGACTGAATATTTAGAGGAGAAGAACATTGTGGAAACATCAGTAAGCTTAAAAAACGCATACAAATTAATATGTTTTTGAGTCCATGTGTTGCAGAATTTTCATAATGTTTATCATATTCTATAATATTTCCTAGCAAGCCAATCAGAACTCTGATCTAAGCAATATGAAAAAAAGACTTAGGCATCTTCTTGATGAAATACTCAAAACACAGAATGAAAACAAACATCTTCATGATGAAAATGGAAAATTTGCGCAAAAATTCAGAGAAAGGTAAATGAAGTGGTTAATAATTGATAGACTTTCAATTAGGCTTCAAGCCAATTGAGTTGGATGTTTGGTTTCGTTGATTTTTTTTTTATTCTTACTGAAACCAGTGGAACATTCAATTTAATCTAAAGCATTTTACACATATAAGGGAATGGGGAAATCCCACATCCACGCACAGTTATTGCTGTCTTGTTCATAGCTCTTAGTTACTTTGCTCCTTGGTCCATCTTGATTCTTGAATGTTAAATGAGATGAGATTATAACTGCTCACTTGAATAGCTTCCTGCTTAGAACTGATGGGCCAGTCGCCTAATCCAGCATGGCTCGGGCGCGCTGCAGGCCCTGTGGTGAATGCCACCTGGCATTTTGTCACCCCCCTCGGTGGTGACACCGGGGGTGGCCCATCCCCACTGCACCCCCTTCCTCTGCCCCTGGCTGGATCAACCATATTTCCTTCAGGGACCTCAACCACACAGCTGGCCCCTGCCGACAGCATCTTTAAACTTGCTGACAACAGTGGATGGGTAGTGTGTTCAGGTCCACTGAAAAGGGCTACCAGTCCTATGATCAGTGTTTTCCAAGCACCAAGCATAGGGCTGGCGAATCCCCTTTTGCTGCTGTTCCCAAGCACCCATCAGCCAGATGACCATCAAGCACTGCACAATGCACTTTGCCTATCCCTCTCAAGTCAAAATATGGATCCAGACATTGAATGATCTTTTAACATAACATTTTACAGAAACTTTTGTAAACCCACTATAGACTATCATGTGATTAGTGTGAAAAGAGCAAGATTCTATCATTCAATTCTGAAATTTTTCTGAATTTAATCTTTCAAAAAACTCATCATAGGAAGCTGGAGTGAGAGTTATTTCATACATACAATGGGTTCTAGTGTAACTAGAGTAGTGATAAGTAGTTGTAATTGCGATATGTCTGATCATCCGTGCTGTGCGTCAGAATCAAATGGTTGGCACATCTGTGGAATGCTTGGGTTTGTATGAGCAATCATTAAACTTTATTTCATCAGTAGGAACACAGTGAAGTATTTCTGTAAGACGTAGGAGTTTAAAAAATCAGTTCCATCCCCATACAGAAGTGAAGTAAAATTAAGCATACCCCCCTCCAAATCCTCAGAGAGGTTCAACCTGTAATAAACTGTTGAAGATGTGTTAGTGTTGTAAGGTTTTCGGTTTTTATTTAACAGTTCAAGAAAGAGGATGGCATATCAATCAGAAATTCAGGTTTTAAGGAAAAATATTCGCAGATTGGAAGATCATTTAAAAAAGGTCAATCAAGAACTTTATTCAACTGAATTGGCTTATGATGAAGCCAGATCAAAACTGGACGAAGTGGAATATAGCCTTACAAAAGAAAAAACACGTTTCAAGGTTGTAAAAGTTATTCCATTATTATATTTTAATTATTTGAAGATGTGAAATGACTGACTAGAATGTTTCTGTGCATGTCAATTAATCTATTTAGCATCACCCTGCCATATTATTTGCAATATTTAAAGCTTGATGTAGCTTTAAGTTCTTTAGGCCTAAATAAAGCAACTGTGAGCCAGGTTTCCCAACTCCTTTGTTTGCCACTATAGCTATGACTTTAATATCAGCTTGATATGCAGAATTTAGTAGATTATAATGTTTATAGCCATGCTGTGTAAAGCTCCACCAGCTATTTTCTACAGCTCAAGATGCTGTTAAAGTACAAAAGCAGGCCAAGTCCTATTTTATGACTAGTTGGCAACCTTACTCTAAACTTTTCCCATACATCAAACTGTTTGTAAACCTATTTAGCAATTTATAACAGCAGGTATCCCAGTTCAGTTAGAGAAGCCTGTGCATATAAGCAGCCGTTTGGGTCCATTACTAATGCAGAAGCATATAGCAATGCTCATCCAAGCCTTGTTGAACTGGCTGGATGTGGATTTCAGTGGAAATAGGTATATATGCATTTGCATCCAGAGGGCCAGTAAATTGTTTGTGACTTGTTTTGCAGGGGGTGGGGATGGTCAACAATAACTGGATTAGAATCAGGGATTTAATGACTACAGTTTTGTGTAACTGAAACGTAGTTTCCCATAGAATGGGAAAGATATGTCCTGCTTTTGACCATCAGAAAGAAAGGCACATACAAGCTACCTGGAACCAGTTGTATGACTTAAAAGCCACCAGCTATTCTTTTTTGGATAATTTTTTTTAAATCTGAAAATGAGTTATTAGTCCCTCTCCACTGGACATGCAATAGCTTTCTGGTTCCCTTTTAACTTGGCATCTTATGACTTGGGGCCCTTTTTAAAAGATGATTTGATGCTACCTGAACTCCTGTGAGATTGTGCTAGCAAACTGGAAAACTGCCTTGAGGTGGTAGCTGAGGACTCTGGGAAATGAAAACCAACCAAACAGTCCTGTTTGTGGCAAGACCTCTAATGTTGTATGACATAGTTAATTATGTAATCTGAGGTTGAAGGACAGCTCAGAGAATGAATGAGCCCAATTATTTGATATGGAGACAAGACTGGGTGTTACGATTGTCTCAAATTGAGGTTTCCCTAAAGTAGGAGTGGGGAAATTCTGCCCCTCACATTTCAAGTCCACCCCCTCCCCCATCCACAAAGCAATGGGGTTAAGAATCAGCTTCGGTAGGTGCCAACAGAAGCTGTATTGTAGACCTAATTGCTTCATGGTGACGGTGGAAGAAGGAGGGAAGGCAGCTGGGAAAAGGAGTAAAGAGAGATGGGCATGGATTTGCACATGCAAGCATATGCACATGAGTATGAGGGAGAAATGGGAAATGTATCTGGGCCCCACCGACATTTCCACCAGCCTTGCCCAGTTTTGGCATGTAGCTCCTGACAGATCCCCCCTGAGGGAATGTAGCACCCAGAGGGGGGCAGTTTTCCCACCCTTGCTCAAATCATAAAATTATTCTGTATTGCCCCTCTCTCCCTCTTCCCATGGCCACATTTTTCAAATGTCATTCTATTTCCAAATTAGTAATTTTCTATCATTTAATTTACAGAATATATTTTGAAATGAAATATCTAATTTATACTTGTTCTACCTGTTGTTGTTTCTTCTTATGTGTTCCTATATAATTTTTTTATCAATTTTACTTACAGAACTTAGTAGATAATGTAAAAAAACAAATCAGAGATGAAGTAAGTGCTTGGAAGCTGACCCAGGTATGGAGAATAGATTTAAATTAACCTTTTTAAGCTGTGTTTTTTGCACATCAAAATCTTTCATTTCAGATTATATGGACTTGTATTCACAAAATCGATCATGAACATGCCATGGAAGACTAAAGCATTGACTTCAGCTGTGGAGTCAATTGATTGATATCAGTTAACTAGAAAAAGTACCATAAACTTTTAAGAAGTCCTTTCCAATCTGCCCCATTCTCTGATGAATGTTGTGCACCTGAATGAATATTGTAACAGCCAGTTACAATATCTGTGCTCATCTAAGTTCAAAACTCCCTGGTCTAACTTGAGACAAAGGCATCACTTCAGACTCACAATTTAACAGTAATGAATTAAGACGCTTGTTGAAAATAAAAGTAAAAGGTAAAGGTAAAGGTAAAGGTACCCCTGCCCATACCCCTTGACAAGGTACCCCTTGACAGACTCTAGGGTTGTGCGCTCATCTCACTCTATAGGCTGGGAGCCAGCACTGTCCGCAGACACTTCCGGGTCACGTGGCCAGAGCTGCACACGGAAATGCCGTTTACGTTTCCGCTAGTAGGCGGTCCCTATTTATCTACTTGCACCCGAGGGTGCTTTTGAACTGCTAGGTTGGCAGGCGCTGGGACCGAGCAACAGGAGCACACCCCGCCGCGGGGATTCGAACCGCCAAACATGCGATCGGCAAGTCCTAGGAGCTGATGTTTTACCCACAGAAAATAAAAGTAGAACCTTTAAAATGTTTTAAGTATCCTGAAGGCAAGAGCGAGGCTTGTTACGTGGCCTGAGCTTTTGTTCTAATCAGAGGTGGGAAATTATGCTACCATTCACCCATCAGAGATGAGGTGTTCATCTGTCCTATTTATTCTTACATGTAGTTTTGGGGCTATCTGACAATGTCCGTATACTGTCCCTTTTCTTTTGAAACTCCCAGCATCTGAGTTACGTTGCTTACTTGGCTTGTTTCTTTACCCTTACACTGTCTTTGAATTTCTGGTCGCATGTGCCATTTTCTGAGAACATGAGGCAGGTTTGTAGATTTGTTATGGTTTCAGAATCATACTGCATCCCACAGTGGGGCACAGTCTGTTGCTACACAGCGTGAAGATAAAGTCGCTCTATTTTGGAGTGACCTTGGCTGCAGTTATTGCCATTCCAGATGAAGTATCCAATGCCTTAATTGGTAATGTGTTACAGGATTGTCTTCAGCTTATGCAGTTAGCTGTACAAAGTGCTTGCAGCTATATGCCCAACCACATTATTATTAATAATAATACCCTGCCTATCTGGCTGGGTCTCCCCAGCCATTCTGGGTGGCTTCCAGCAGAATATTAAAATACAATGATTGATCAAATATTAAAAGCTTCCCTAAACAGGGCTGCCTTCAGATGTCTTCTAAAAGTCCGAAAGTTGTTTATTTCTTTGATATCTGATGGGAGGGCATTCCAGAGGGACTACTGAGAAGGCCCTCTGCCTTCTCGACCCCTGTCCCTCCTGGCTTATTAAATATAGCAGATGGGGTTTGACTGTTTGATTCCAGAGCATGGTTACCACTTCATTGTGTGAGGTGTTGCTACCTGCTGCCTTGAAAAGGTGGTTGTGCAACCTCTCTTAAAGAAACCAGCCCTGGACCCCTTGGGCTTTATGACTATTGACCAGTCGCAAATGCCCTTCTTGGGGAATGTGATGGAGAGAGTTATGGTGTGGCGGCTGCAAATGTTCTTGGATTACACCCACTATTTAGATCCTTTCCTATTTGGGTTCAGATCTGGCCATGGTACAGAGTTGGCCGTGGCTGCTCTGATTGATTACCTTTACAGAAAGTGGAACACGGGGAGGGATACCTTGTTCTTGTGTCTCTATCTTTTTGTGGCTTTCAATACCTTTAAGTCCACTGCTATTTTTCTAGAAAAAGAGGTGCCAGAACACATCACAAACACCTCCCTTGTTCTCTTATAATGGCAATGCCACCCATCTGGGAGGTGCCAAAACTGAGTTCCGGTGAGTTCCAGCTGAAAAAAGCCCTGCCTTTAACCATGGTATTCTCCTGGATCAGCTCTGTGGAATAGGAATTGTGGGTAGTTCTGATCCTACCCTGGTGGTTATGCTATGGGGTCTATTTTATCCCCAGTGCTCCCCAATGGGAAATGCTTGGTATGTACAGAGCCTTAGAAACTACCATGAATGTCAAAGTTACATTTTTATCTAAGAAAATAAGTTCTCCCAGTTATATATTTCTGAAGCAAACAGAGTATTGCTGGATTTCTTCCTTTGCTTTTGCATTTGAGCTACTTCAGTTTATGTATTTTCCTTATAAACAGAAAAGGGTTAAAGCACTGCGGACTGATCTAGAAAAAAAGTCGAAGGAATTTGAGAAGTTGCAAGAAAAGATTGAGAAGAAGTTAGCAGACATTGACAAGCTTGTGGCTGAACAAGAGGCATTGATGAAAAAAAATGATGAATCTCAAAAAGCATATTCTAAGGTAAGTTAAAACTGGCAGCACCACAGTGCTGACTCTTTCCCCCTTTCCTATAAAATGGGAGAACTTTGCTAAGCTTCACTGAAAGTGGAGGCATTCAAGTTGGCATTTGAATTAATATAACACACAAATCACTTGAAAGTCCAACTTTTGTTGTAACTACCGTATATACTCGAGTATAAGCCAACTTTTTCAGCACATTTTTAATGCTGAAAAAGCCCCCCTTGGCTTATACTCGAGTGAGGCAGGCGGCAGCTGCGGCGGCAGAGGGACAAGCGGCCCGAAAGGAGCCCTTTCTCGCCACTGGTCCCTCCGCCGCTGCTGCCTGCCTCTCACAAGGGCAGGCACAGGAGCTGCACTGCCAATCCTGGCTCCTATGCCTGCTCTTGCGAGCAACAGAGGCGGTGGTGGAGGGACAAGCAGCCCGAAAGAAGCCCTTTTGGGCTGCTCCTTCCTCCTCCTCCACCTTTGCCACTGTCGGCGGCAGCGGAGGAGGAACAAGCATTGCGAAAGCAGCCCTTTTGGGCTTCTCCTTCCTCCTCTTCCACCTTTGCCACTGTTGGCGGCGGCAGCCCGAAAGCAGCCCTTTTGGGCTGCTTGTTCTTCCTCCGCCGCTGCTGCCACTACCAGGTTTGTGGTGTGGTGAACCGGCTTATACTCAAGTCAATAAGTTTTCCCAGGTTTTTGTGCTAAAATTAGGTGCCTCAGCTTATATTCGGGTTGGATTATACTTGTGTATATACAGTATAGTTTTAAATATAATAGTATGATATAATTTAAAATCACATGCAGAATAGCTGATAGTGCCAGTTGTAATGGTCTCTGTAAAATGAAGCACACACACAACTAATAGTATTTTCAAAATAGCATGTTAATGGCAGTGACTAATGCAGTTTGCCCTTCCCCAAGAAAAATTTAGTAGAAACAATGTGACAAAGAACAACTCATTAGTCTTTTGGAGGCTTACTGGGGGTGTGGCAAGAGTTATATATCTTTGTCTTTAACTCTATGTTTATTTTGGTTCAAAAACTTGGAAACAAAGTTCATGAAAGCATCTTCATAAGCAGATGTTAAGCCAACATTTTTTTTTATTGTTCCTTATGTGGTGTTCATAAAACTATTTGCTGCACACATTTTAATTACAGATGTTATGTTATTATTATTAAAATTTCTATAACATCCTTCTTCCGAGCATCACAGGGTAGTTTACAAAATAAATACGCACAAAAATACACAACATAGTAACAGACAAAAACAATATTAACTAGCCAGTATAGTGGAACTGTTGAGTTTCCTCAAAGCTTGTATATTTTATTGGCAATATAGTGAAATTTTGTATTAACAGAAATTCTAAAATGTGCTTCAAACAGTTCTAATGATAGACAACTCCACCATCACCACCAAATTGCCTTTCTTTATTAGTGGTGATGTATATTAGAGGTGTGCATTAGCTTTGTGTACTTGCTGAATAATAGGTGAATAGGGCATATTTGGTTGAGGATTTCTCATTACCAAGTCAGATTGTGCTAGAAGAATGCATTTCAGTTCAGATCAAGGACTCCCTAAAGTTCTGAGTCACTTTGTGAACTTAAGTGCCACCAAAACACTATTTTTTGAAGTGACTGCTCTATTTTTAAATAAATAAATACTGAAACTAGCACCCTGAGATTGAATGGGGAGGGATATTCATTTTGACTGATAGGTCTTGGTTTTAACAATGATTTCTTTTCCCAGAGCATTATGATTTGGTGGAGTGATATTGATACAAACTGTTTTTCATGTGGATCAATGTTGTTTATCCACCAGCCCTCCCACTATGCAAATCAATGGAGACATCTCCCATCCAGGGAGAAGAGGCTGCACCCTCACAAATCAACAATAAAAACCACCTCTATGGAAAGGCTGAGGCCAACATCCACCAGTGACCATTGGAGTAATAGGATGCTTCCTGAGACAGGTTCCCAAATCTAGCGCTTCCTGTGGATCTGTGCTGTTTTTCCCCTACCATCAGCCTGTTATTACTTGTATCAAAACAGTAAAGTCTGTAATTGTGTGAGCAAACAAAACAATGGCAAGAAAGAGGAGATCAAGCTGCACCTTACATTTTCTTTGTGGGCAATTGTACAGATAGAGCTTAGAGGAAGAGGGCAAGCAGTGATAGGTATGAAGTGAGAGTACCAATGGACCTGTTCCCGAGGGCATCTTGCCAAAGGACCTCCCAAAATCCAGTGCTAGCACTGATGCAAGCAACAATCATTTGGGTCATTTGAAAGGGAGGAACCACTTTTATATGTCTACAACATTTGGTTCAGTGCAACTGTTTTCTCTACTTAATAGTATCTTGCCATCTATCTATATAAATATAATTAAAAATGTATTACAAATAGAATTATATTGAAAGTTACCTGTAAAGAAAATAGGAATTCATGCATAAATACTGAGGTTCAAAGAAAGATGCTTAACCGTTAATACATTGTGCATGTAATGAGTGGGATCTTATTGCCAGTTCTTTTGTCTGTTTATATTTTTCAGAAAATTGTCCAGTTGAATGAGCAGCTTCAGAAAATTGATGAAAGGGAAGCAAAAAAATTTAAAGAGCTAGAAGCACAGAAGAAACATTTCCAGAACTTATTAAATGATGCACAGGTGAATGTCTTAATATTAGCACTAACAGGTTCTATTTACATTAGATTACCATTCTTTGATGGTTTACTCTGAAAAGCTAGCTTGTACTTTCTGTTCAGTTACTTTGGCTACACACAGAATTTCTATATGCAGACTTTTTCACTTCATGCTGAAACTAACTTAACGGGTCCATTGCCTTGGAATGAGGTAAAGTGCAAAGAGAATTATATTGGGGTCACTGAGAAGCCCTTCTTTATTTGCCATTCCAGCTCTTATTGCTTTGAGGGCTTTAGAAAAGGAAAGGCGAAAATCAAAATAAGGAATAAAAGGGGTCCATCATAGAAATAGCCTGCTGATTGCACCTTTGCACAGCAGATGGCATCTTTTTGTAAATTATGGTGTATGTTTACTATAATAGTTACAAGTTGCCTCTGCTACCAAGGAATCATTTTGGCTTTTGTTACTGAACATTTCATTTATATAAATGTGCTTTTAATGATAGGCCTGTGTACAAAAATGTCTTATTTGCATTATTATTTATCCCATTGATATTGATGGAAAATACTAGGGAGAAATTATTGAGTTCATATAGTTAAGCCGGTTGGTTAGAAGCTTTTTGTTATTAATGAAAGCAGTGAGCTTTTTTGTTTACAATTATGCTCTGCCCACAGTTCTCAGTAAATTCTTCTCAAGCACTTAGATTTGAAGGCATATTAGGAACCAGGCTTATT
This sequence comes from Podarcis raffonei, assembly GCF_027172205.1. Taxonomy (NCBI): domain Eukaryota; kingdom Metazoa; phylum Chordata; class Lepidosauria; order Squamata; family Lacertidae; genus Podarcis; species Podarcis raffonei. The sequence goes on from NC_070608.1 coordinate 41,912,592, forward strand.
GTAGATTGTTTCCAGGTTTTATAAATATTATACAATATATAATACCAGCATGCAATGAAAAACTTGCAGTAAATCTGTTGATTTGTTAAAGGATTTTACAAGTGGGTACAGGAACAAGGATGAGCACCGAGTTTCTGTGCAGTTTCTTACGAACACATTTGGAGAGATTGCTCAAAAAGACTAAATGATATATTTGGGAATGCACTACTCAGAAAGCAGGGATCTAGCCAGTTCAGCAATGTGATTTCAGTATCTCTTGTACCCAGGCAATCTAAATTAGGATAATTTATATTATCCTAATAGCTAATGATAGGTAGTGGATATAGTGTTGGAGTTAGGAAACCTACATTTATTTCTGTGATTGGTCATGAAACTTATTGGCTGACCTTGGGCCAATCTATGTGCAACTGCTCTTGCAGACAGTTAAGAACCTTCAATGTGTGTGTAATGCAGTTGTTACATTTGCTCCATTAAAATATTTACACTGGATGCAGATTTATTTCTAGGCCCTTGTCCCAAGTCCTAGTATTTTTGCTTGTTATCACTCACCAATCATTCAGGTTCCATACACTGAGTAATTGTGCCAATTAATTGATTAAAGTTGCAGCTGCAATAAATCTGTTCAGATTTGTACATGCACACCCCAGTGGTCCACAGTGCCATGTTCTTGTATTTACTTGAGTGCCTGGCTACCCAGCAGATGGCATTATCATCTTTGACATTGTCATGCTCCAGGAGTGATGGGGTAGCCTGAAACCATGCTGACCTCCCACCCTCCTCAGTGGGGACAGTTTGAAAAAGGATCCTGGATTTATTCTCTCTCTCTCCCAAGCAGATGATTCCTGCTGTGATAGTTACATTACTGATTATCTGTTTGGCACTGTGCATGTGACTCCCAGTTTAGTTCCAGAAACTGCATATGCAGCATCATTTAGTATATGTGGTTCTTTATCTGAGGGGTCTTTGTGCACCAGGAGTAGGGGAAAAGACAGTCTCTTTCATGTATCCATTCATAATACATAGTGGTGATAGTAACTTGCAGAGTTAGTTGTCTGGATAGGCTCCTGCTGCTTAAGGAAGCTGTTTTGTAATATTCCATTTTATTTTGCTAATTTTCCTGAATAAAATGTGCATTCTATAATTGATCTCCTTCACAATGTTTTTTATTTTGAAATATTTTAGGTATTTTAGTTTCCTGTTAACTATGTTTCTTTGAATGTTTACTTTATATTTGTCTTCCTTCAGTAATGTTTCACTCTGGGTTGTTTTATTTGCTGTTTTAATGTAGGTTGAAAACTGCTTAGAGATCCCCCCCCCTTTATAAATATAAAGCAGAATAGAAATGAAAATAACAACAAGTAGTAGTAGTTGTCTGCTCCATCCCATTTCCATATTCATCTGTGATGGTTTCCTAAATCCATGTTGAAATCAACGTTGTTTGTTAGCATCCATCAGTCTCGGGAGACAGCCTCAGGGTGAAGTCAAACTGTTGGAAAGTTACAGCTGTTGAGACCAAAACAACAAAGACATGTTTCGTTGCAGATGGGGCAGAAAAGAAGGCATCCGGTTGTGCTGCAGCAGATGCACCATGGTGTTTATTATCTCTGCACTCCCCCAGCGGTCATTCTTCCTCTGGTCATTCCTCAGATGAAAGTACACACCATCTTCAGTTAATCTGAAGGCATATAAGAGCACCAGGGAGAAGGATACATCAAAGAGAGTTGGGGCGAGAACACAGCCATTTCACACCACTTTTTATAAGGAGGGCATCCGAAGATGTCCTACATGTTCTTGTGGAAGGACACAATATCTTGTGAAGCTTAGGGGCATCTATCCTCACATCATTTCTCCTGCAGCTGGCACAGTGAGAAAATCATGTTGCTGTTGACCTCTGAGTTCTGAAGCTGCATTGTGATTCAGGATAGACCCTGTCAGCAAGTGACTGTAATCTGTTGAAAACTACACTGGCAAAGGCTTTTCCCACAGTGCTCAATAGGGAGATTCCAGTCACGGTGGTCACCTTTTTCCTTTTAGAGGGGTCACAGTGCTGGAGTCGCACATGTCTTGTGGCACAGACCCTTGTTCCCCACACTGCAAGAGGAGGCCATGGAGGTGTGTCACAAGGGAGGAATTGAAGCTGGCTTTCAGCACTCCTATTGGGATTCTGTCTTGTCATGGGGCTTTACCACATGCCTGAGAGTTGATGGTATTCTTCAGCTTGTCAAGGGAGGGAGGGACATCAATCTCTTCCAAAAGAGGCAGGGTATGAATACTGTCAATTGCTGTGTCAGAGACCATGTTTTCCTGCAAGTGCAGTACTCTGCCCATCGCTTCATCCACTTGCTACTGCTGTGATGATCTTTCCAGACAAGGTTTTCAGTGGTGCAGTTTGCCTGACTGTTGGTCCAAAGGCTTTCTTCATGTCTTTGTACACTTGCAAGTGTTGCCAATATCAGCAGCGAGTTGAATGCTTTAGCCAGTTGTCATTTTACATCATCTGGCAATCCGCTGGGCCTCATTCCTTGCCTTTCTCAGTGTAACAATTGTCTTTTTGCAGGGCGCACACTTGTAGTTCACAAGAGCCTTGCACTTTGTGCAATAACAGTCTCCATGCCATCAGACCAGTCAGGGATCTGTTGCTCTCTTTAGCCAAAGGAGGATATATTTGTGTTGTAGATTGTCTCTTTGCTGTGTTCCACCTTGTTTCTACACTAAGTCCGGGGCAGTTCAGTAGAGCTTCTTCGGCGGAATAGGAAAAGAGTTCACAAAGTTCAAGTGTGACTCTTCTGAAAGTGATGTAAATAATAATTTAATGTATTTCCTTTGAAAATACAAATTGAATAGGTGTGTGTTTTATTTAAGTTTCTTGAATTATACAAAACAGTAATATTACAAACAATAACAGGAGTGTAGCTATATAATTTCTAAACTCACTTTGGAACTTTTTCAGCTAGGAAATATTCAGGGAAGATTAAAATCTGATGGATCTTTCTGTTATATTTTAGCCCAGGAGAGGCAGATCAATTCAGTCCATGTCAAAATTCCTCAAGCATCCCCAGCTTCTGCATTCCAATCATCTCCACAGGATTTTGACATTTGACTATCAGCCTATGATCTTTCATTAGATTATCCCATAATCACAGAAACAAGAGGAGTTGAAGATAATAAAGTTTCCTATACCTATTATCAGAGTGCATACATGTATAAAGACTTTTGTTTAAACAAAGATAGCAAAAAAATAGTGGACCTGTAGTGCCAGTATCATTTAGTTCATGCAGAATTCTGCTTTAACATGAGTGTCCTTTGACTCTTTTCTTTGTTCTGTGATCTAATGTAGCAGCAGCATTCACATAGCCTGTTAGAACAATCCTGTAAGATTGGTCAGTATTATCATAACCATATTGCAGTTGATGGAGCTGAGAGTGAGATATAGTGGCTTGCCTAAGAACATTTCACGAATTTGTGGCAGTCATGATACTTGAACTGGAATTCGAAGCTTCACAGCTTACATTCAGAACCCTCCACACTACACCAGCTTTCATCATATTTAATAACATAATCAATGTAAAGACTAATGTATTTTGTACATGAGAACATGACTGAAAAGAGCATGTGTATTATTGAGAAAGGGATGTTGAGCAATGTGCTGATGTTTAAAAACATATTTTGGGAGTCTTAGAATTCTGGTTGTCAGTTCATAAAACACACTTGGGAACAGTAACTTTGATGTACAAGTTTGTGCCTTTACAGAAAAGGCATTATTCTACTTGCACTAAATGTTTCAACTGCACTTCCAAAAACAGTTCTATTTCTTGGGTATGCAATTTCATGCATCGTCGCACATAATTGTGCACTTAAAACACAATATCAGGATATCTTCCCAACTTCAGAAGTGTATGTATATTTTTAATTTTCAGGTGAAATATTTAGATATTTCGACCCAGCTTGATGAAGTCAATAGAAATATTGCAAAATTCCAAGATGAAATGAATAAAGTAGCTGAAATGAGTAAAGTAAAGGAAAAACAGCTGGCTAACATAGAGGCAAAGGTAATAGTGTTAAGGTAAGACACTCCATTTCAATAAAGTTGTGAAGGTAATACATAAATTTAGTATAAATGATGAACACAATATTGATGTATTGCTAATACCATATCTGAAGAGAACATAACAATATTTATCCATAAATAAGGAGTATTTTTCATATTTTATGCAAAAGTAGAAAAGACTCATGGTGAATATTCTTGTCTTGTAAATTCTATTTTAGGCATTAGAATTGCATGCCCCAACCTAATAAAATTCATGGTCAGTTGCATCTTTAATTAGTTGAAAATAATTCGTTTTGTTTGTTTCTTTGGGTAAAGAAATGTGAGTTTTCATTTCCTGGGACTGATAAATTCTAACATGAAAACAGAAAAAGGTTCTGTTCTGCTAAATATATGGCAGGCCATGGAAGCCTTGAATAACCATATGCTGCAATAGGCTTGATCTTTAGGGTCAAAGTGGGAAAAGAGAAAAAAAGATTTTCTGCCAAGGAATTTTGGAGTAACCTCACATATGATGGAGCTTATGGAAAGAATTACTTGTCTCATGCACAACTCATGTTAAAAGTAGCTCCTTGACTTACTATCTCATAAATAATTGGTCTAATGTAGAAAATCCTGAGTTGGTTTATAAAAAAACCATTGCTGACATTTAATAATAATAATGAAATAAGTTCTCTGTAGAAGTAAAGCAGCATTGCTATAAAAGCTGGTATTGAAATTCAAGAATGAAACAACAACAAAACAGAGGATATTAGGACAAGGCACACAATTTACAAACCGAATCATATATCATGGTAGATCAAAACAACAGAACTATAACAATACCTGAAGCAAATTTGAGTGACTGAAACTGTTTAGGGGGCTTAAAAAAAATTATGTCCCATGTCTCTGTGTAACACAGACCTAAAACTAAAGTGGTTTGGATTCATTCTTTGACCTCTCAACTGACTTATTTTATTTTAATTTATGCATGATTATTATCTCCCATATCTTCCCCAACCATTCCACATGAGAGGGTAGGTTTGATTGCCTACATTAACATGCCAAGGCACCTTTTTGCAGCTATCAAATTGCTAAGAAGATCCTTGTGAAGATACAATGCACAACCTGCTTCCAACTAGTGGAAGAAGATGAGCTTAGAGGTTTTTTTCAACAGGGCATTTCAAAGTGTCACCACATTTCCATAATACACCTGGACAACTTTGTACTCCCACCATAAGTGGGGGAAAGTGCCCACTCTCCCACACCTATCCAGTACTAAAGGCTGTAGTGCAGGAAGGTTTTATGTAATCTTAATTGGTGTGATATCCCATCATACAGGGACGTGGGTGGCGCTGTGGTTTAAACCACAGAGCCTAGGGCTTGCTGATCAGAAGGTCGGCAGTTCGAATCCCCACAACGGGATGAGCTCCCGTTGTTCGGTCCCAGCTCCTGCCCACCTAGCAGTTTGAAAGCACGTCAAATGCAAGTAGATAAATAGGTACCGCTCCGGTGGGAAGGTAAACGGCGTTTCCGTGCACTTCTCTGGTTCGCCAGAAGCGGATTAGTCATGCTGGCCACATGACTCAGAAGCTGACTGCGGACAAATGCTGGCTCCCTCGGCCTATGGAGTGAGATGAGTGCCGCAACCCCAGAGTCGTCCATGACTGGACCTAACAGCAGGGGTACTTTTACCTTTACCATCATACAACTCATTATCTTATATTGAGTTCAAAGCCTAATGGTACAAACTGGTTGATGACTTCTTTTGCAACTTTAAATACAAAGAATTTTATGTTATTTATTAAGAAACCCATAGAAAAACATATTTCTTATAAAATAATGTAACCTAACAGTAGGCTTGCTATAACAACACATATAATTAGGACCACACTTTTCTGTTTCACCAGTAAAGAGAAACCTCTCTCCAGGTTGTGGTGGGGTGGGTGTTTGTTTGTTTGTTTGTTTGTTGTTTGTGTTTGTGTTTGTTTTGTGCACAATCTGATGGTTCTTCCTTATAGTCTTTTGCAGGCACACATAGTGTACAAATAGATTATTTTCTTAGTGTTTTTTAATGGCCCATTACACTAGCATTGCCTGCCTATAACCTTACATGTCTCGTCTCTCATCACCTATAAATAAATGCATATGACAAAAATACCGCAAGTCTCCAGTACTCTTTCTTCATTAAAAGACTAACCCTGAAATCCTTCCCTGGAACAGCCTACTGCTTGGGGAAGTGGAGAGCATGAAACAATAACTTTAAAAGAGAAAGTTTTGAACTACATATATCAAACATTAGGTTACACTCCTGAGCACACTTACGAGAGAGCAAGTCCCATTGACTTTAATGTGGCTAACTTTTGAGTAAGCTTGCTTAGGATTGCAGGGTTAGAATACCACCCCTATGCTGGTAAGCACTGAATGGACACAGCTGTAGTGTGATTCCTTTTTCAAAAAGGTCCCTCTGGATATTTGTACCATAATTTCAAGATGCAATGATTTGAAACTTCATATCATGAAGTATCTGGCATTGATTGGACTGATTTTATTTAGTGGAGTGTGGCATGGAGATATAACAGGCATATACCAGGAAGGAGAGTGCTCTTGTGCTCCAATCCTGCTTGCGTCTTTCACACAAGCATCTAGTTGGCCACTCTGAGAACAGGCTGCTAGATTACATGAACCATTGGCCTGATCCAGTGGGCTCTTCTTAGGTGTGCAAAAGTTTACCCCACAGTAATTTTGTGAGGTTTACAGGTACTAAGGGACAATTTGTTGTTTTTGCTAAACTCCCCTGGAGATTTTATAGGTCACCTTAAAGACAAGTTTCTTGGAAATAATTTTGTTATTTCCTAGAAAATAATTTTGTTCTAGTAATGATATTTTTTCTCTTAAAGGGAAAAGTACACTAGAATAAAGGCAAAGGAGCAGAATATCCAAACATTAGTTGATTTTCTCCATGATCGGCTGGATTATAGTGAAAAAAAATTAAAGACGGATAACACAGCATTTGAAGAGTGTATATGGAAGAGACAGAAATCCCTGAGAGAAAATGAGGTCTGTGTTTGAGCTATTTTTGTTCTTCTTTTCATTTTTTGAGAAAGTGCATTTTCTTTTAAAATCAACTGCCCTCTTGAATATTTCAGCCAAAATAGGGGTTTCCAGATGAAACTTGACTCAGGCATTCAGGCCACACTCATGGGGAGGTATCAGTTTCCAAAATATCCTGCAAGTGTCCTTCCTGGAAGTGTCCTTCCAGTGCAGGCATGAAAATTCATTAATCAGTTTAGTATGCTGGGTTTTAGCAACTGGCTAAAGCCAGTAAATGGAATGAGTGTCTTTGGGGAGGGGACTTGGTATTGGTGATAACAATTTTTCACAGTCCATTTACATTTAAGTTTGGAAGTTTCATAGTTCTTTTTGTTAATCTTTCACTCTGGGATGTGAAACAGCTATTTTGGAAGACAAGACAGAGGAATCTTTGTGATAACACCGAGGCTTCCATGATAGAATAGAATTAAGTTGCAATGTGCACCCAACATATACAGTAATTGACACTTGTTTTTGGCTAATACCTTTTCAATGAAAGGTTCCAAATAAACATATAATATAATATAATATAATATAATATAATATAATATAATATATCCATGGCAACCTACTGGTTAAAAACTTAGGTTTCATGGATGAAACTTTTAGACAAAAGTAAATCAATCGAAGAAATAACCAAAGGCAATTTAGTTTGCATCCAGCTAAATCCTTGCACACACAGGGAATGACTTCTGGAAGCACAAGGGAACTTCTCTTTTCACCCCTGGCACACACCCCAGATCTGCTCTGGGTTTCCCCAGCCCTTTGCAGTAGCTTTTTTCCCCCAGGGGGTGCATGAGGGGAGGAGAAGGAGAAGAAGTTTGCTTGTGATGAAGTTGTTCCCCACACACAATGATTTAGCTGGATTCAATCATTTGTGTTTTGACTTTATCATTTAATTTGGGAACTGGTGTTGAATTGTTTGAAACAATATGTTTCTTAAGTAAACACAACCTTCTAAATCTGCAGAATATGTATGTATTTGGACATGTGTGTATGTCATGTCATGACTGTGCTTGCTGATTGCTGTCAGCTGTGATCTTCCAAAGCTTGGTGATCAAATTGCATTTGTGGTAAACTTGTCTGTTTGAAGTTGGATATGTTTCTTTACTTAAGATTGTTTTGTTCCTCCTGATACTATACACAAAAGCATTAAATGGCAAAAAAGGCCTTTTGTGAATAGCCTATGGGGAGGAGAGGTAGCATTCCAGTTACTGAGCAGCATATAAGGGAAAGCAGGGATGGAAGTAAGGTTCTTAATCTCACTGGTGTCCCTTGAACAGGATAAGACCAGCAATGAAGGAAAGGGGTGGGATTTGATTTTGTTTGCATTCTAATGAGAACTACCTAATCAGGGCTGTCTTAAGCATATGCGGTGCCGGGGTGCAAAGATCTGCCTGGCGCCCCCCCCCCAGTTGCCCAGTCCCAGGCACGCAGGAGGACAGAGCCGTCTGGTGCCTCAGTGTCTTGCTGGTTCACTCGCCCCCAAACTCACAGTGCAGAGCCGTCCACAGCAGAAGAGCCTGCTGTGGCGCTCCAACTGACAGGCGGGCTCTTCCCCAGACTTAACTCTCGGGCCCTGGACTCTTGGCCTGGTGCCCCTGAGAGCCCATGCCCAGGTACCCTGCATCCCTAGTGCCTATGGGTAAGACGGCCCTATACCTAATTCACACTTCTTGAACCAACATGCAAACTGATGCACAATTATCCTTTCAGATCCATAGTTCTCTTAATTTTGTGATGCACTTATCCAGCCAAATGGTGTGTACAAAAATGTATATATTGGGAAAGGGGTGCATAAAATGGCTATGTTAGTGAAGATAATGTACAAAAATCCATTACATTAGGGGGTAATGCTTGCAAAAATATGTGTATTACTCAAAACGGCAAACAAAACTGCATATTGGGGAAAATATCATGATGATGATGATGATGATGATGATAGTAGTAGTAATAATAATAATAATAGTAGTAGTAATAATAATAATAATAATAATAATAATAATAATAATAATAAATGTATTTATACCCCGCTCATCTGGGCGGCTTCCAACAAAAGATTAAAAATGCATTAAAATTATGACTCAAATTCTGGCCAAGTTGCATAAGAATGTTAATTTTTTTTGGAGGGGGGACTGCAAATTGTCACAGAAATGTGGAGAACTGAAGACTGGAAAACATGGGGAAATGAGGGAAACCAAAACTGACAAATTTGCCCATCCCTACTAGCAAGCCCATTCTATCAAATGCCTTAAAAATATAGTAAAGGGACCCCTGACCATTAGGTCCAGTCGTGGCTGACTCTGGGGTTGCGGCGCTCATCTTGCTTTATTGGCTGAGGGAGCTGGTGTACAGCTTCCAGGTCATGTGGCCAACGTGACTAAGCTGCTTCTGGCGAACCAGAGCAGTGCACGGAAACGCCATTTATCTTCCCACCAGAGTGGTACCTATTTATCTACTTGCACTTTGACGTGCTTTCGAACTGCTAGGTTGGCAGGAGCAGGGACCGAGCAACGGGAGCTCACCCTGTCGCGAGGATTCGAACCGCTGACCTTCTGATCAGCAAGTCCTAGGCTCTGTGGTTGAACCCACAGCGCCACCCATGTTTTTAAAAATTATAAAGCACTTATGAGATGGTCTGAAGATATATTTGGGTCTTTTCTAGCTGCTTGGAGGTTTATTCTTGGCTTACAGTTTGTTGTTTGTCTGGGCAAGACACACCATGAACCCTGCTTGGGATCAAACACTAAACCAAACCATGGCTTAGCTCCAGGTAAGCAGCCTCAAGATAGCCAGGGGGGAGCCAGTTAGCCCTGATTTTTACTATGAGTACACTTGCACTCTCATGGCTAACCATGGTTTGGATTAGTGTTATGTGCACACTGTGCTTGTGAACCTTCCACTGGGAGAGGAGTAGGAAACTAAGGTGGTTAGTAGCTATGGAGGACTATAAATAACTGGAAACTGTGAAGTCCCAGGAAAGATCACTGTGCTGCCTATATTGCTCTCAGTTTTGTTACACGTATCTACTTACTAGGTTTTATAACAGAGTTTGGCTGAAATTGTTGCCCTTAGGCAACAAACTTTTTCAGAGTTTTCTGTAGCAAGTTCCCTACAAAAGAGTGGCAGTAGATATATTGCAAAATGTGGAGCTTGAAGTACAACTGGAGGAAAGGAATGGCTGAACTGAAAGAATTGTAGTTATTATATTTTACTATCATATGTATTTAGGCTGTGTTGATTTTTTTTATGGGCCCCAAAGAAAGAGGCTTTTAAAATAAACCTGTGCAGAGATCCCCTGCTTCCTCCAGGCTATTCTGTATGTGCAGGGTAAGGGTGACAAATCGTCTGGCTATAAAATTGTCTTTAATTAGTTGACTCAGTGACTTCCAACAGTGTGTTATGCTGGTATGTGGGGAGTCCCATGCTACAAGATAGACTTTGAATTGTGCTCCTTGCTCCTGGGTAGACTTACTGTTATAGCAAATGTGTCTTACATGATGTCCTGTGGGGAGTGCTGGCAGTATTACCCAAATAGCCACCCCACTGTCTAGTTTTATTGGCTTACAGGAAAGCTATACCTACCCTCCTAAGGTATATGGGTGCCATGATGGTAATAACATTTAAAATGAGCATAAAAGGAAAAATAATGGGAAGGACAGTGGGAATTATAAAAAGTGCAAATTTGTGCACTGAAAGGCATCATGTGATAAAAGTATTGTCATTTTTGCTGTAAATAGTGGTTAGGTAGGTAAAGAAAACTGCAATACCTGCACACAGTGGGTGTAAACATGAGGATTTCCCTTTCTTTAAATGTTGTTGTTTAGTCGTTTAGTCGTGTCTGACTCTTCGTGACCCCATGGACCAGAGCAATTTAGAAGGATTAAAATCTGTGTTATAGATTGTGAATATAGAATTAGAGGTCTTACAGTGCAGTCTTATTCATGTTTACCTAGAAATCAGTTCTTCTGAGTTCAGCATGACTTGTGAGTAGGCATGTATAGGATTACAGTTGTAGTTATTCTCTGTTTATAAACATGGAGTACAATGATGTAGATATATGTATGTGGCAGAAAATGCAATTCTCTGATGTAAGATCTAATTTACCTAATATTGTGAATGCAAAGATGGAGACTAGGAAAGAATCCACACACGCACACTGAAGTTTCAGATACCGTGTTATCATTTTACCTCTGTTAGGTGAAATGAAACCCCAGTGGTTTGCTTATTTACTACTTTTATTGATTTCCCTTCATGAAAAGCTAAGGGTGACTGAAATAAATACACTACTTAATTAAAATTCACAACAAAAATATCCAGTCAAAAAGAACAATATAAGAAGAAAAAATAGCATTATTAAAACTAGAATCAGTTTCAAAACCTTGACTAATAAACAAAAAATAAACAGAAGCCTTCCCAACCTTCAGTGAAATCCTACACAAGATGAAGATTGACAGGTGTTTTCTTTAGCCGTATTTTCCATTTCTTTAACGTTGGTACATGTGAAAGGCAAGGTTTTGTTTGTAGTTTTGGGAAATCTGGATGGCACAGGCAGATGACAAATATATGACCTTATCCATGTGGCAAAACCTCATTGAAGTCAATGCCAAACTCAGCTGACCCTGGGAAAGTGGGTGGCAAGTACAGTATCATTAGGGGGTGTGAAAATTCTCTTGCAATTATTGGCCTGTATGTATTTTAATTTCTGAATTTCACCAACATCAAGGTGTGCATTGGAAGCATCCTCTTCAAACTTTTCTTGGGGATCTGCTGAAAAGTTCAAATACTTGTGCTCTGTTGAAGGAGAGTGTGGACTACATGTCCCCGTTTATTTACATTCCCTGTCTTAGTATAGTTCATGGGCAGTGGGAGTCAGAAGCATTTTCATTCCATTGTTCTCTGCCCCTTTGACTGCAACTTATTGTGTGAAGAAATAAAAGCTGAAGTTTGCCAGGGGGAAGGGAGGTTTCCAATGTGAACAAATAAGTAAAACATAAGCAATAGGATGAGAATCAGTATTTTTCACTTTTCTGTTAGCCCTGCAATGGAAGACACATCACCAAGGTTGTTGGAGTTTTTTGCAACTGTGTTTCAAGTTACAGCATAGCTGAATATCAGGGCTATGTGGAATAAAAAATAGTGCATGGCATGATGATGCCACTGGAACACTGCCATGCTCTCTTCCTAATGTGTAGACTCATCTACCTCCATACCATAACGTTTCTCCTCTCTTCCCCAGCAGTGATATATAGCAGGGGAATACAGAACCCATTAATGCCACAACACAGGATT